>NC_020496.1:248082-397685 GCF_000184155.1 Fragaria vesca subsp. vesca | reverse complement strand
CCATATCATCAATGACAGATAGAAGAGCTCGAGAAACCGGATACCTGACAGTTCCATCAGTGAGAGTTCTTGGTTTGGAGATGCCGGAACGAGAGCGGGTTTGGATGTGATTGGAGATGACAGGAGCAGATGGTTGTGCGTCTGGTGGGTGCGCCAGCAGTGGTGGCGCTGCCGGTTCGGTGGAGTCGGCCGGATCGGATATGGATGCGACGGAGGCAGGCGGAGCAGCCGGATCAGGCAGATTTGACTCCGGAATTTCAAAGGGAGATGAACAGGGATTAGAGGGAGGTGGTGGCAGGTTGGTGGCGCGGCGCCGGTAGACGCGCAAGGAGGGCGGGGCAGGGAGCGGTGGGGGTGTGGGAGCTGTGGTTTCTGGTGGTGGGGGAGGAGTGGTCTGTGTTTGGGTGAGAAGAGGGGAGGAACCAGCATAGGTGGTTTCGGTAAGAGAGGCTGTAGGGGTAGGGGAAGGATTGGGCTGAGGGAGAGGTGGACTGGGCCTGGAGGATTGGGCCGAAATAGGGGGAGGTGAGTTGCACAAACTCAAGAGTTCCTGGAGATTGTACCTGCAAAGATTTAAAAGGGAAATTTGTTTCGTTAAAGATAACATTACGAGATATATAGACACGACCGGAGGAAGGATGAAGACACTTGTATCCTTTATGATGAGGACTATAGCCGATGAAAACACATTCAAGGCTACGACTCGACAACTTGTTGGACACATAATCACCAAGGTAAGGGAAACATGAACAACCGAAAACACGAAGGGTTGAATAGGAAGGAGAATGTTGGTAAAGACGAGAGTAAGGAGTATCCCAATCAAGAGTGGATGTGGGAAGAAGATTAATGAGAAATACAGCAGTGAGGGCGGCTTCCACCCAAAGATACTGTGGAGAGTGAGAAGTGATGAGAAGAGAACGGATCGTAGAAACAATATGACGATGCTTACGCTCAGCCAGACCGTTTTGTTGGGGAGTGTGAGGACACGAGAAACGTTGTTGGATGCCTCTTGTAGAACAAAAATTGGAGAAAGCGTTGTTAACATATTCTGTACCATTGTCACTTTGGAGATATTTTATGGACCCCTGAAATCGAGTTTGAATGAGAGCAACAAGGTTTTGAAAATGTGTCAGTACTTCATTTTTACGGCGCATGGGGTATATCCAAGTATAACGAGAGTACTCATCTACAAAAAGGACATAATATTTAAATCCACTGGTAGACAACGTAGAGGACATCCAAACATCGCTATGTATGATAAAGAAAGGAGAAGAGGCACCTTCTTTATTTGATGGAAAAGGTAATTGATGCGACTTACTAAGCGCACATTCATTACAAAAAGAAGTAAACGAACACTTTGAACCAAGAGATGACGCAAGGCGAGATAAGACCGAAGACGAAGGGTGACCGAGACGATTGTGCCAAAGAGAAGACGACACGGTAGCTAGGGCATGAGGAGCCTTTGAAGGAGTACTTGAAACAGGAAGAGGATAAAGACCATCTTTACAAGGGCCCTGAAATAATAAACGACCGGAGCGTAAACAATAAATTTGATAAAGATTAGGAGCAAAAAGAAAGAACACAAGATTATCTTTAGTGAATTGGGCGACGGACAAAAGATTTTTGCGAATAGAAGGAATTTGGAAGACATTAGTTAGAGAAAAGTTGGAATCCCCCAAAGATAGGGGTAAAGTACCCGTATGAGAAACAGGCATAGAGTCACCGTTACCCATATAGACATTGTGGGGACCTCCATAAGTTTGAGGATTGTAAACCGGCATAGAAGTCATGTGGTGAGTAGCACCAGTATCAGGGTACCAAAAGGGATCATCGGGTTGAGCAAAATGAGCACCGGCAAATGGTCGAACTGAATGAGGGCCTGGAAACCGATGAGGGCATTGAGTAGGCCCATGAAGAGAGGACATGCATGTGGGACACCAGGATTGACCTGGAGCAGGTCCAAGAAGGCCTGGTTGGGAGGCAGGCCTGAACTGCGACTGGGCCCAAGGATTAGGTTGGAATTGAGGTTGATAGGCCTGTTGAGAAGAAGTGCCATAACGAAAAGAGGTTTGCCCATTAGTTCCATTGTTTCGGCGATTTTTGCCAGAATTACGGCCAGCACCACCATTACCAGCATACGGGCGGCGACCAGATCGATCGGAGGTTGAACCACCGTTGTTGAAAAGAGCAGTGGCGGTTGGTAAAGTAGCCGACGGTGGTTGCTGCGCCTCAAAGGCCAAGATCCGGGCACGAAGATCAGAGAAGCTAGGGAGAGTAGTCTGTGACAAGGCAGTGCGAAGCATTAGATAATCAGAACCAAGACCATGGAGAGTAGCAATTACCAAGTCGGCGTCAGAGACGGGCTGATTAATGGAGGCAAGAGCATCAGCAATCGACTTGGCATGTTGCAGGTAAGCATCAACAGATTGGGTCCCTTTTTGAAGCTCATACAGTTGAAGTTTCAAGTTTGTGGCATTGGCAGCAGATTTTTGGTTGAAGAAATTAGCGAGACAGTCCCAAATTCCTTTGGATGTTGTCTCTCCAAGGCAGATCCGAGCAACGGGTTCGGTGAGAGAGGTAGTGAGAATACTAACAATCTTCTGATCTTCAACATACCAGGCTTTATACGCCGGATTGGGTTGGGTGGATGCCGGAGTAGTGCCACTGGCTGGAACATCGACTGTGCGATCTGGTGCCGGAATGGAGCCATCAACATAGCCCCATAGATCAACACCATTGAGATAGGACTGGATGGGGACAATCCAAACTAAATAGTTGGATTCAGTGAGTTTGGGAAAAGAAGAGGTGTTTTGGTTGATAGAAGAGGAAGCCATTGAAGGACAAAGAAGAGAAAAGAAGACAGGGAAGAGAAGACGCAGAAAAGCAGAAAAGCAAGGAAGAAGAAAAAGACACAGGTATGGATCTTTAGGTTAAACTGATACCATGTAGAATTATATTTCCCTTGATCGAAACTGATTACAAAGCTTACATAATATAGGCTAGTGTGTTTGACATTTACAGAAGGAAATAAGGAATAGTAATGCCTATAATTACAGAATCAAAACTATCCAAAACTATACATAAGTTAGGACTCAATTCTGAATAATGGAGGAAATCACTCTTGTGATTGAATCTGAGATTGAGTGAATCAATCTCTTAATTGAGGCTGTGAATGTGCTCCAATACTAACTATGGTATAATAACAATGGGAAGTTGGTTTCGAGATACAAATTGCACCCTCAAAATATTGCAATAAAATTGGTTAAACGCATTGGTAATGCAATCAAGCATGACCTGTATGCATGAAGAAATCAGTTTGGAAAACAAATGGTAAGATCAGCATGCTGTAGTGCATGTGGTCTATATCTTCAAACTGTATGAACACTTAACAAGCATATTTCTGAACTCGAGTAATATGATTTTATCCATACCAAGGATCAGAAATGCTCAACATTTGCAATAAAATTGAAAAATACACATTAACCAGAGAAAGAGTTATGAATGTAAGTAGTAACATCAGTCAGATAGACTGTACCAATTCAACTAACAAGAGCCAGAAGAACTAAAAAATCCCAGACTTACTACTATTCAAAGTAGATCAGACTTACTTCAGTATATAATGAAGCAAATCAAACCTCTTGTCAAGCATTATCAGAATCACACTCTTCCTAATCCTCGCTTGAATCCTCCTCAGCAAATCCTGAAAAGTATTCGCTGAAGTCTTCATCATTCTTCGCTTCCTCATTTTCATCACATACAGAAAAGACGTACACCACAGTGAAGCCATCTTCAGTTACATACACCCAAATTGTACCATCATCCTCTTCTTCCACCTCTTCCTCTCTCTCCACCTTAGCCTCACTCTCCTCTGAACGTTTAGAAATTTCTTCATCCCAAACCGTTTTTGTCATCTCCCTATATACTTCTTTATCCCATACAAATGGCACTCCGATTTTGCAATATTGTCCTACAAGAGATGAGCCGGCCCACAATGCTGCATTAATTGCCCTCACCCCCAACTTCTTGTATCTCTGCTCTTCCGGAAGCTTTATTATCTTGCGTAAATCATCCACAGCATCATACATTGTTGGTAAATCAACAGCAACATTGAAAGGGAATGGCACAGCGGTCTTGAAGATGCACTTCCCGTACTTGACAGCATTGGGATAACTTTTTTCAATTTCCTCCTGCTTTTTCTTAGCAGATTTTGCTGCTCTAAGTATGTGGGAACTTAAGGAAGGTCCTTGCTGTGTTGCCTCTTCAGATTTCCCCCACTCTTGCTTCTGATAAACATAAGTAGCCAATGCGTTGCACTTTTTACTGCGCCTACTTATCTCACACGGTGTTGTAACAAATCGTACTCCACCGGCTTGCTCATCGACATACCTGTAAACTAGCATTCCCTTCTTGTCCTCATTTGGCAATTTAAGTAAGAGGTAAACATGACTCAGCTCTGAGAAAGAAGAAAAGGAAGTTATGCATATGCAGAACAAACAGGAACTATAGCTACAAGGTGAACAGAAGAAAGGTCTGATATCAATTGTGAAAAGGTTTTATAACAAGCAAGGAAAGATATAATCAAACACCAAACACCAAACATCTAATTACCAAGTATTACTCAGTCTTATATATACTGGTTTCAAAGGGGCTTAGTACAAGAAACACCAACAAAGCTGAACAGCATAGACTAAGAAATTTTTCACTAGTTTACCAGATTCCTACAATTGCACAGTAATTCAACAAAGAATAGATCATTGCAAAGACAGAGAATCAGTAGCCCCATTACCTTCTTTTTTTTTCAGTATCTCTGCCCATATCATAGCCTAAATCCTCTGCAGACTTCCCCAAATCTTCAGAAAACCATAATTAATCCGTCAATCTTTTAAGAAACTTGTTGAATATGCATGTCATATAACAGTCAATACATTCAATAGATTCATGAAAGTTTTGTCTTATTTATACAAAAAAGTAGTATAACATTCTCAACCTAGCCAAAGAAAGCTCTGCAATTATGGAAAGCTTCTATAACAAGCAAGAAAGAGTTAAAGGAGTATACTGTTTCAAAAACACCTAAAGTTCATGAAAATTTTCAGTTCATAATAGTATAGACACTTGCAGATCATTAATATGATTTTTGGTTCAGAAGCACACACATACAAAGCATTGCAAGTACAGAGAATCGGCACCCATTACCTTCCTTTTGGTCTGCTCCGATTGAGGAACTCGTCTCTGTTTTGGATTCCTCACACCTTTCAATGAATTCATAGTCTGCATCTTCACAAAGCCAAAATTCATAGTTAATTATAAGCAATTCATAGTTCAAACGGAGAGAATCAAGAAGGTAACCCCTCACCTTCATGAGCTCCGCCTCCAGAGACGAACTCCGGCGTCTCTTTGCTTTCATTAACATTTTGTGCTTCGGCCTCGCCGTCGATCACCGGTTTGCTCTCCCTCGGAGTCTGCGTAGCTTCTTGAACCGTCTCCGGCTCGGTCTCGCCGGCCGGAGCAGAGACGGTGCTGGTTGTGGTCACCTTCTTGGTGGAAATAACCTCCTCACCTTCACCAACACCTTGATTTCCCTCCCCCGGAGTCTCCTTATCTTCCTTAACCGTCTCCGGCTAGGTCTCGCCGGCCGGAGCAGAGCCGGTGCTGCTAGTTCTTGTGACCTTCTTGGAAATCATCTTGTCACCTTCAGCAACACCAAGGTTGCTCTCCCCCGGGACCCCCTTACCTTCTTGAACCGTCTCCGGCTTGGTCTCGCCGGCCGGAGCAGAGCCAGTGCCGGTTTTCGCCGACGAGCAGTGAGAGGACACCACATTTCCTTCACCGAGTGGAGTAGTCGTGACTTTCTTCTCCGATTGGCACAGCTCATCGTCCGCCATGGATTCTGGTAAGAGATCACCGGCCGGAGCAGAGCTTCTTGTTTTCTTCTTGATAGAAACCACATCCTCACCTTCCGCAGCGCTAGGTTCCAACTTTCCCGGTGTCTCTTTAGCTTCCTCAGCCGTGTCAGCTTTGTTCTCACCGGCCGGAGCAGAGGCGGTCCTTGTTTTTTCCGGCGAGTGTGACGAGGATGCCACATTTCCTTCAGTTGCCGTCATTTTCTTCTCCGATTGGCTCAGGTCGTCGTCAACCGCCATGGATTCCGGTATGCAGAGTGAGGAGAGAGAGAGAGAGAGAAACGGAGAGAGAAAGAGAATTCGGAATATTGAGGTCTGTGCAATTCTGTTAGAGAGAGAGAGTGAGAGAGTGGAGGTGGTTTTTGTGTGTGACTTCCTTTTACTTTGCTTTTTCGTTTCTTTCACCTCAAGAAATAATAAAATGTTATTACAAGTCGGTAAATACTAACACTAGCTCAGTTACTCATTAGTTACTTTGAAAATAAACGAGAACAAAAATATTTCATTTCACGCTTTTCGTAAAACAAACAAAACAAAGAAACACATAATCGAATACAAATATCTTTTTTTTCTCACTCTATAATCGTATCAACGAAAAATATATCTATAATCATAATTTGCTTACGTGCATGCATGAGTCGTGTTACTAACTTTTGTAATGTGTAAAATAAATTTCGCGGAATCAACCGAATTCACTTCAACTAGACGTATTGTTGTCTAATTTTAAAATCTTTCTCATGCAGTTCTCATAATTAACAATAATGAATACAAATAATAACAATGTAGATCATCAAAAAGATTCATTTAATATGTTTGAAAATTATTCCGATTTAAAGCATGGAGATGTACATACTACATCTCTAGTGTTCTAGTGTTCTAGGTTAGTCCTCATCTATGCGTGATCATCTTTCTTCAGTTCATGCATATATGATTAACCAAGTTCAAGACATGTTTTTATGTTATTCGAGCAACTGCATAAATGAAGTTTTTTTTTTTTAACTGATAATGGTGTCTATTACCAAAGGATATTTGATTTGAATCATTTGATACAACCCCGTGGATCACATCATCAATCCCACATTTTACATGAAGAGAGAAAGAACAGAAATCATTCCCATATTTGTTCTCCCCTATGTTTGCAGATGATTATAGCATAAACCAACATTTACAAGTTTAAGCATGAATCTTTGTTATCTGCTTCATATCCCCAGCTCACCCGGCCCTGCAGCTGCAACTACCTACCCCAATCCTTGCCTTGTTCCATCACTCTACCCGCCATGTCACCGCCACCAACCTAGAATCCTCTGGCCTCCAACCTCCTGATAAATCCACCCGAGAGCAGACATGCCGATGAGAGCCATGGTTGCAGCCGCAGCAAACCCGACAAGCGATCCCACAAACACAAACGCCGCGAAAAACGGAAGAGGACTGAAGATGAACAAGAGTGGCGAGCTGAAAAGTAGTAGTAGTGTAAAAAATGCCAAGAAGCTGAGCCCCATCAAGCCAAAAAGTGACCTTCCAATGGCTAAGCCAGTGACGGATGCCACAATGACCATGGTGCCAGATGCATGCTGTTGATGCGGAGACCCTGAACCACACCCAAGCCCTGACCCTGACCCTGTTGTTGATATCGACCCTCCATCCTATCACTATCTCGGTTACCTCACAGCAATATGCAGGAAGTTACTTTGACCAAGTTCTACTATGTCTATTAAACAAGAAATTTACAATCATTACTGACCATTTTACTGAAATAAGCAAAAAAAATCTTATCATATAGTAGTCCTGCACTCCTGCCCAATTAGATATCGGTAGCGAACAATTACGGAGTCGTGAGGTACCAGGTGGGAAAGGGAGCGACTACTTCGCGAGGACCAAAATTCAAACTTACCACGACCAATTTCACCATCTATAATACTTAGCCCTAGGCAGTGGTTGTTGGGTCCTAACTTGGGGCTGAAGCAACTATTCTTATCGACTCTAGCAGTTGGGGGTTTGATTGACCAAGAGGGATGCGAGGTCGAAAAACGCAACTATTTATATATATATATATATATATATATATATATATATATATGTGTGTGTGTATATATATATATATCCAGGTGTTGCACCAGCCAGAGAAGCTCGTAGAGTCCGAAGGGGCGAAAGGTTACCATGCCGCGTTGAAGGCCTTTAGTGCACAATCTGATAGTCTCCCTTGGGATCGAGTGGCGCTGATGACTAAGCTGCGGAAGGAACTTAACATCACGGATGATGAACATGGAGAGCTGCTCGTGCAGATCCGATGAGTCTGTCAGAACGTTGAGGGAATGGCCTAATTCGAAATCGTACTGCCATTCAAGAGTTTGGTAATGTCGATAAAAGATCCGGTTTTATTCAGATTCGTGTTACTGATAAAATCAGTCATGAGGTTGAGAAGCTGCTTGACTGTCAAGAGATCCTCTCCCCGGCGCGATCCTGCAAGAGCACGAAAGGGCTATCCTTGAAGCACTTGATCAACCGGCTATTGATGAGGCTGCTGGGGCTTAATTCCGACCTTGCGAAGTTGCAATACATAGTTACGTACTCTCATTGCTGGTCCTCTAGCTGTTTCCTACTTTCCTAGTCCT
This sequence comes from Fragaria vesca subsp. vesca, assembly GCF_000184155.1. NCBI lineage: Eukaryota > Viridiplantae > Streptophyta > Magnoliopsida > Rosales > Rosaceae > Fragaria > Fragaria vesca. The sequence goes on along the minus strand of NC_020496.1, from coordinate 389,173 downwards.
ATATATATTGACTGACTTTCCATAGTGTATATAAATTCTATCCTTCAGGAAATTCCATAGTAATCTGTACATGATGGGAATTCATGGCCGGTTTCATCTCTTCACGGATATATCCAAGTAATCCAACTCTTTTTTTTCATCAAAAATAAATAAATATAGATATCGGTAGCAGCCAATCAATAAGGCTTCTTATATATGAATCGGAGTAATGAACAAACATCATAAAGGTACGTTATCTGATTCAATTGGGTAAGGAAGTGTCTTGGTCCTTTGAGATTACAAGGACCCAAGTAGGAAAGTAGCGCGTAAATTTAGAATAATACGTGGGTTGGATTGAATTGTAGTCTAGAGATTTAGGGACAAATAAATGGGTGCGATTGAATCTAATGGGACTGCCTCTTGGTGTTTTTTTTTTTTTTTTCACAGAACGACAGTCTGCTCTAATCATTAAAATACGACGTCATACCGTCAACCTAAGGAATGGTCAAACCATATTACAAATGACCTCCACTATGAACAATTGCCAAAAGCAATTGTATTATTCACGAACCTAAAAAACAAAATAGAAAGGAAACAAAAACAAGAATGAAAAACAAAATAACGTTGAGGTGGATAAAAATTAAAGGGCCTGCCCCTCTTGTTTGAGAGAAGAGGCGGGAAAAAATGACGTTTAAGTTTTTAAACATGCATGATTATTGTAGGCCGGACTCACACATAGTTAGATTATGCATGTGTTGAGGCATACATGTAATACTGATCAGTGGCGATGGAGGATTTTGTTTTTTCGACATTAGGTGTTATTTAAACATATATATTGCCATTTGTTTGATAGATTTTATCAGCCGAACAAACCAAAAAGAACAGAAGCCAAGTAATCAAACAATACGTATCGAGCAACCAAACCATGACGTGAATTAATTAATTATACAATTATACGGTTCATACCTACATCAACCAAACCATCTTGAACCAGCAGCACCACATCATGGAATACTGCATATATAGGTTTTATTTATACATGGACCAAACCCAAACCCAGAAGCAACAAAAGTAGAGAGCAAACCAATAAGGGGATATTCAGAGTCACCTTCTCTGTAATAAAACCATCACCCAGTCCTACAGAAAAAACGAAAACACAAATTAGAACCTGATCGAGCTGCTGACCGAAAAGAAAGTAACTAATTATATATATAGTAACACACAAACATATACAGACACATGCATGAAGCTCACCTCAATATCTTCATGGCTGTCTCCTTGTGATTCTTGATGATTGTCAGCAGCAACACGAGGGGGATTGAGTTTATAGTATTGGCGTTTCAGAAATTGACCTAATTGCCCATTCGCAGAGTACCCAGTATTCCGATTCTTGACGTTGGGTTGCTAAATCATACCCAGTCACCAACATAGTTATGACGGAAATTTCGGAACTCGTTGCCGGAAAAACCAGTGGGGCAAAAATACTGACAAAGAAACCAATCATACCCATCATCAACATCCTTGTTTGGTTCAGAGGGGGCCTCGTCTTTTGGTTTAGAGCTCTCTCTCTCTGTTTGGTTTAGGTTTAGGGCTCTCTCTCTTTGGTTCAGAATAGGGTTTGTTACCGAGTGTTACTACAGAAGCGTCGATTTCTTCCTCCTCTTCTCCATATCAATTTTCAACACGGCGCCCAGGTTACTTTGAGATTCGAATATATTCTACAACCCTAGCTACGAGGGAGGGATTCGAGCAAAAATCACAACCTTTTCCAACTTAAATACCCGACATTTTATTGGTTTAATGAAGATAAGACCATCCCTCGCAAATAAGATAAAATAAAAAGACCCTAGTTGATCTAGGTTAATCATAAAATATCAAATCCTAGTTAAAACAACGTAACCAAACCCTAACTTGTACAGAAAGTAATTGAAATGTCTTATTAGTTTTAAAAAAAGCAACAAAACCTTTGAAACATTAATTAGCATGTCCTATGTTGAAATAATATGCCGATTAAGAGCACGGTCATGTGATTCAAGAAAAGACTACGCAATAGGTGAGCTCGGATCGAATCGGTCCCAAAATTGTTGATGATCGAATTGATGGGTATGAATTTTCAGGGGGTGAGTTGAAAATAGCGGTTCGATCGGTTGTTGATCAAAGAAGGTGATCGTGAAGAAGAGTTTCAAGCAGTTCAGGAGGCCCCAGAGCGACAGCAAGATCTGTGTCAAGGCATTCACCTTCTTCACGATTATCACTATTAACTCTTAGCTTCCGATTTGTAATGCTTTCAATTATTTTCAGATGAAAATTATGATAATGATTCTCGCCCCAGTCTTATTTGCTTCCAAGTGATGCGAGGTGGTGAATGAATTACTTATATCTGATTCCAGTTTTGATGTACAAATTGATTTGAGACTTTAGATTCTGGTTTATACTGAAATATGGGTGGTGAATGACTTACTTATATCTGATTCCATTTTTGATGTACAAATTGATTTGAGACTTTAGATTCTGGTTTATACTGAAATATGTTGGTTTTTTTAATTTTTAAAGTGTCAAGGGATGTGCAAGAAGAAGTGATGATTTGTAGTTTGTACCCATTTTTTTATTTTTTATTTTTAGGAGAAAATTATATTGATCGAAATCATACGGTGACGGTCAAGCATGAGAGGTCCGAGGACAACTCAAGCACAAAGTAACGGGTTGACTATATTTAAGCTTAATATACTGATTATATGCATAATTGGCTTGATTACACATTGACTATTCAGGTACTCTTAAAAGTTGGATGGGGGAGGGTGGCATTTGAATGATATAGATAATATAAGGGGAGCAGGGTTAGCAATACAGCATTGTTGGAAGTGATATTTGAACATGAGGTAGATACCAATATACCATAGCCAATTAGCCATTTGCCTGATAGATTTTGCGAGCCGATCAAACAAACCCAAAAAACAGAAGACAAGTAATCAAACAAAATGTATCGAGCCATTCAACCAAACCATCTTCAAGACTAGACGTGAACCATACAATTATACGGTTTACACCTACCACAAACATAGGTTTTATTTATACATGGACCAATTATTCATAGTACGTAAATGCCAAACCAAGAGGGCATGCCAAGCTAGCTTATGTACACGTACTGTCAAACCCAAACCCAGAAGCACCAAGAGTACTAGAGAGCAAACCAGCAAGGGGCCGGGATATGTATTCAGGGTCAGCTTCGATCTGTTATCAAACCATCACCCAGTCCTACAGAGAAAAAAAAAACCATTAATATTTAGTCACACACAAACATACATGCACTATATATACACAGACACATGCATCATCAAACTCACCTCAATATCTTCATGGCTATCTCCTTGTGATTCTTGATTGTCAGCAGCAGCACGAGAAGGAATGAGTTTATAGTATTGGCTTTTGAAAAATTGACCTAATTGAATTGCCCATTCGCAGAGTACCTGGTATTCCGATTTTTGACGTCTGGTTGCTAAAGCAAGCCCAGTGAAAAAACAAACCAACATAGTTACGATGAAGATTCTGGATCCCGTAGCCGGAAAAACCAGTGGGGCAAAAAGACAGACAAAGTAACCAAACACAAATAAATCAGACTCACGACACTCATCATCATCAACATCCCTGTTTGGTTCAGAGGGTGACTCGTCTTCTGGTTTAGGGCTCTCTCTCTTTGGTTCCGGGGACTCCCTCTTTGGTTTAGGGCTCTCTCTTTTTGGTTTAGAGGGCTTGTTACCGAGTGTTACTACAGAAGCGTCGAAGCGTTTCCGGGCTTTGGGGTCCATGAGTAGTTCGTAGGATGAGTAGAGCTTTTGAAACTCGGCATTGGCATTGGGATCGTTTGGCCTCTTGTCTGGATGCAACTGCAAAGCCTTTCTCTTATAAGCCTTTGTAATCTGTTTCTCGCTAAGCTTGGTGCCTTCCTTACCCGTCGGTAAACCAAGAACCTCATAATGATCTAACGTCAATGTCTTCCTCCTCTTCTCCATATCAATCTTCGAGACGGCGCGCAGGTTTACTTTGAGATTGGAAAGTATTCTACAGCCCTAAATCAATGATAAAATATCGGGAAAAAAATATATCGAATAGAAAATTAATAGAGATAAGACCATCCTTTACAAATAAGAAAATAAAAATAAATAAAAATAAAACCTAGTTGATGTAGGAGAAAATATCGAATCCTAGTTAAAACAATGATCTTATCCATCCATGACATACACCTAGTAATTATGTGCGGATCTAGTCTTCTATTTCAATCCGGTTCCATCTTTCTCCGTGTGTGTGTATATATATATGTGTGTCGCCTCTCTTCTTCTGTAGTTTTGCTATTTTTATTCCCCAATGACAGATATTACTACTAGCAAACGAAGCGAAACTGTAAGCTCCGAGTCTGTCGCAACACTACAAGACCTGATCGATGAACTCCCCGAGTCTTTATTGGTTGAAATCCTTTGTCGACTTCCACGCAACACCATTGTTCAATGCAAAAGTGCCTGCAAATATTGGTCGACTCTCATCTCTCAACCTTGTTTCCATGCCTACTTTTTAAGCCTCCAAAAACAAAGCCCCCCTTTTGAAAGTAAGCTTATGTTTGTCCGTACCACTGCACATGAAATAGAGTTCTTCACATTTCCACAGGGGAAGAGGATGTCGAAAACATACAAATCCCATCCGACATACAAGGTTTTGGCAGGGACTTGCAATGACCTAGTTTTGTGGTGCGCAACTCCGACGTTTCAGAGGTACTGCTATTACATCAGCAATCTACACACCAAGCATTGTGTTACTCTTCCTTCCGCCCCTCAATGCCACCAAGCCCATGTAGTCGTGGGGCTCATATGCGATTCCTACCATAGGTGCAAGGTTGTGCGAATTCTCGAATGTGAGAAAGACTCTGCATTATTCAAGGTGGAGATCTTCTCTTCCGAAACCTGTGAATGGACACAAGTAGTAGTTCCATTCCCGCAAGGCCATACATATGATGATTTTAGAAGCAGTGTCGACCATGTAGCCATTGCTTGCAACGGAACATTGTACTGGTTAGTCTCTAATGGCCTTGTTATTGCTTTGGACCCTTCCGAGTGTGACAACAGATGCAGATTTATTTCCAAGCCTGATGTAGCAGCAGGCTTGTCTGCTTCTTCGTCATGCGAGCCGTGTCTCACTGTTTCCGGGGAACGTCTTCGTCTTTGCCAGTTCTATAATGAACCTCCATGCCCTATTTTTTATGTGTGGGACTTGAAAGAAGATGATCATGAGGTTGATGGAGTTGGAGGGAAAAAGGTGCAATGGTGTTTGAAAGAGAAGATTGTCCTGGACGAATTCATGGAGTGGATGTATTGGAAGCCTCTGGCTTTGGACCCAAATGATGAAGATATATTGTATACACTGATTTATTATCCTCGCAAAAATCCCGAATTTTCACGTCTCTGCAAGCTGAATATTCGAAAGTTTGCATCAGTGTTTCGCATGCTCTCCAAACGTATGCCAGTGCAGAACCGGATAGAAGCTTTTCCAATTGTGATCCCAAGGCAACGGTTGCCAACACCAGTTCCCAGACTAGATTACCAAGAGAAGATATGCCACTCTGTGCGTGGTGAATGACTTTCTTATACCTGATTCCATTTTTTGATGTACAAATTGAATATTTATATTCTGGTTTATACTGCAATATGTCGTTTAAAAAAAAAACATTGCTAAAGTGTTGGGGTGTGCAACAAAAGTGATGATTTAGTAGTTTGTATTCATCTTCATCTTTATTTTGAGAAAGCAGAGAAAATTTTATTGATCAAAATCATATATAACAACCATAACGGTCAAACATGTGAGAGGTCTGAGGACAACTCAAGCTCCTCATGGACTTGAAGTTCATGACACACATTACTTGCGCCGCCGGATTTAAACACGGCATATTCAAACTTCGCTAGGCCACCGTTTCCCCTGACATTTCTGTGTTTGAGAGCAGCCCTTCTTTGCTTGCAGCTAGAGACAAAGATTTAGGAACATATGTATCCCAATCCATCTTCAACCTCTTCATTGGAATTATCTCTTCCACTCCTCCCTCACTCTCTACAAGTCCAAGCTCATTCGAAGGTGGAGAATCCGAAACAACGGCCACCACCACAGGGATCAAAACATCCACTTCTTTCTTATCAATCTCCATTGCTTATTATCTTCACCAAAAGATGCACCAATCGTGTGGGCTAATCAAACCGGAGAAACCTGAAAATGCTTAAGCAAATGACACTATTGGAGCGAGTTTATTGTTGGCACCGTAGCAAATAAACATAGCTTAAACCCTGACGGGCTAACCTCAGAATTGTAAAAACCCAAGCCCATAACACAGAGAGAGCCCAAGACCATTAAACTGGTCCAAAACCCTTTTCTCTTCTCTCCCAACTCTCTCTGGCTACTAGTCTCTCAGTCCCTTTCTCCTTCCTCTGATGAGCGTAGTGCCATTTCTGCTAAGCCAATACCAATACTGACAGGTACCCTCTTTCTCTGCTTATATCTTTATCAACTTTTCACTTGGGTTTGTTTTGTTTCTCTATCTTTTTGTTTATCAAAATTTGTTTTACCGATTTGTTTCTCTGGGAGAATCTATGGAACGCAAAAATGGAGTAGGGTTTATCGAAAAGGGTTTATCTTGTTGATTTTTGTTTTAGTAAATCCCTAAAGAAACAAAGCAGTTAGCAGTCTCTCCCTCTTCAGATCGAAACAGTCTCCCTCAAACCAGTCTCTCTCGGTCTCTCCCTCTTCAGAAACAAACCGCGCCAGTCTCTCTCCCTCTTCAGATCAAAATTCAGGTTGGTTTTTGTTTCCTTACTCTTCTGGATTTATTGTTTTTGGTCAAAATCTGAACTGGGTCTGGGATTGTTGTATGAAATTGGTCTTTGATAATGATTTTGTTGAATTATTGACTGCTGGTGTTATGTGGGTTCTTAATTTTGTGCATTTGGTGTTTGTGAGTTTATTGTGTTTGGTTTGCTTTCTGGGCAATATCAATTCATGGATTCTAGATGAATGAAGGTTGATTTCGATCATCGTTTTCTGGGTTCTATACATTTGATGTGTGTTTTTGAACCTCATTGCTGCTTTTATTGTTTAGTTTTCGTGTTTAGGTATAAATGATAGATTTCTAAAGGGACCGGGAGGATCGGAGTAGTACTAGGAAAATGGTGAGAAAATAGGAATGTGTTTTTGATGAGGAAGCATGTAAGTTTGCAGAGGTATATATAGAGAATAAAAACTGTGTGTGTGATACTCTGGTACTTGGTGGGATGGTCTAATACAAAGGGCTGAAACACATGTGCAAGTAAACGAAAGTTAGGCTTTCCAAGAAAGATTATATTTAAATTAGGTGAATTTGCAAAAAGATACAGAGATTACTATACGTAGATATTTGTTGGGCAGGTTAGGCTAGCTCATATTCATGGTTTTCATTCTTCATTCATATGTACCCTGTAAAGTAAGATTGGGAGCAACTTAGTGAAAACATGCTAGACTTGACATTGGACGGATAAAGCAGATCATAACAAAAGAGAAACAAGGTGGGAGTACTACTGGGTGTTAATAGTAGTTATGGGTGTTTAGCACAAGGTGGGAGTGTAGAAGAGAGTACCTAGTAGTAGTAGTAGTAGTAGTAGCTGACTTGTGTTTGTAGTAGCTGATTAGTTGACATATGATGTTTGTGTCGAGAGAAACCAAATTTGAATGAATGCATGAAACTCTGCTGCATCTTTTTTGTATATGAATATCAGGTCTTATAAACTCTGCTACATCTTTTTTTATATGTGATGTCATTTGTATGCAGCAAATATATACGAGTTGGTCGGCATCAATTTACAATTAGATATTAATGTTTTAAACTTAATAATTGCATAGAAGAGAAGTAATATTAGTTGAAGCTGCATTTCCAACGGGTAAAAAAAATAAAAGGAATATTAGTAAGAGAAGAAAAAATTAAGGTATTGATTGATTAGAAAAGAAAAGACGTTAAAAAAAAAAAAAAAAAAAGGAAAAAAAACGCCAGCGGGTCTTAGCGGGTTCCAACGGGTAACCCGCGAACCCAACGGGTTCAACCCGCTATAACCCGTTAGCTTAACTGGTTGTAGCGGGTTGAACCCGCTAACCCACCACAGCCCGCCCGCTAACTGCCCAACCCGCCCATTTGCCAGGTTGACTGTGAGCAGTGGGAAAGAGTAAGATTAGTCTTCACCTTTATGTTTCCCTGATTGCTAAAATATGATGCTTATAGCTGTATTTGGTTGTTGAAGTTTGAAACTTTAGATATGGCATTGCTTTTGGAATCGGTATAATGGGTTTCGTGAGGCTATTGATGGTTGCGAGGTTCTGAGTTTTGATTATGTTATGGACACTTCATTGTGCATCCAGTCTGAAGTTTTCATATCTTGTGCACTTTTGGCAGTGTAGTATTTGAAGTTATGGGTGTGATTTGGGTTTTGCATTTGAGTGGTGGATGAAGTGAATAGTGATTTCTTACTTTGTTGTAATGTAGGCAGTGATTGAGAAACAAGACATTAATATATTGTGCTGAAGAGCTTGGTGGGATTTAGAAAATGATACGAATCTTAAAGATTAAGCCCCTAATATCTTTGCTTGAGTCTTCTTCTAGCCACCACTTCCTTCAGAGGTGCTTTGTGAGTGGGACTTCAAAGGGCAAGGCGAAGGTGAAAACTGCAGCCCCGCTGAAGCGCTCAAAGATAACTACGAAAAAGGGTTCTGCAGATGCTGCTCCTAAAGGTGCAGGAGGGAAAAGATATGCTGAAAGAGAAAAGTTTTATGAGCAATGCTTAAGTGCACCTACACCTGTCAGGTACCTGACGGAGAAGGAGAAACAACGTGAAGCCGAGTGAGCGAAGTTGGGACTTATTAGCAAAGATCGACAGCGTGAAATTGATATGAAGAAAAAGAATAAGCCAGAATTTCAGATCTCGGAAAAACCAACAGTTATTGGACCTCCTGGTTTGGATTTGATATCACTAGGTTTGGTTGATGAGGAGAAGTTACCAAAATATGAACTGACTGCTGAAGATGGCCAGCGGCTTGCTAAGGAGTATAGCAGGGTGTTGATGAGGTGTCACCGGGCAAGGCAAGCAGCAGAGTCAACACTTGCGTTTGAAGAAGGAGGCTATTGAGGCATTGCATGAACATTTGAAAGCAGCAGCATTGGTGCCAGACATGACTCCATTCCCTACAGATCGGTTCATGGCAATTCTGACTCCTCCAATTGAAGGCTACATTGAGAAGGTTAAGGAAGCTGCACGGAGGAGCAGTGAGAAGGGGAAGCTCAGATAACCAGAGGTTGAATCTCCTGTCTTTTTCTTCTTTATATTAAACGTTATTCTAACTGTTTAGATTACTTCAGAAGAAGGTCGAGGTTTTACTCAGTTTTAAAGGTTGCACAACATTTTATTTAAGTGTTATGCTGCATTTTTTTTTTTATAATGGCTCAGGGATTTAAATGACCTCCTGGGTTGTTATCCACAGTTTTGTAGAATCAATAGTCGCACAATTCTCTAAGAACACTTGCTCGTGAATTGCTATCCATAGTTTTGTAAAACTTCCCCATTTTAGAACCGAGAGAAAATGGATCTCTGGGAAAAATTGAATTTTTGATGTTAGAACTTCCTATTTTTTATACTATTAAGGTGCAAGTATCTTATGAAATGAGCAGTGTTGATGATATTCTGTTATCCCTGAAAGTGCTCATTTCAGCTAGTCAACAGGACCTGTAGCATACTATCTTGAAGTTAGATGATGTCTAGGAAAGCCACAGATAAAACTTTATAGCATGTCAACTCTTTTCTGATTTGCACAAAGGAATTGATATTATTTGTAGTCATTTTCTTCGAGAACGCATTGTGCAATTTGAATTGCATCTTGTTTTCTTTTTCCTGTTTGGTTTCATACTGTCTGTTGAGTGATTGAGGCTTGATGACACAAAAAGCTTTACATGGGTTTGTTATTATGATGCCTATCATAGTACTCATGCTCCTTCACAGAAATAAAATCATGCAGCGTGTAGTAGATTAACTAGATTCATAGGCTCTGATCAGCTTATTTTGCTGTTTCTTAATATTGTCTTTCATGATTCTTATGCAGGTAGAGTTATGCTTGCATGTTAGGACTTATTTGGTTGTTGGAACACTATCTATTACTGAAGTTGAAACTTGACTTCAGGAAGTCGCACATTCACGCCAAAGTGATGAAAAGAGTTGCTATGTTAGATCTAATCCTTGTGTTTTAGTTAATAATATGCCTGCATGCTTTTGATAATTCCATGTGGGCTAAAATTTGTGTGACCAAATCTGTTGAATTTACGTGTTTGCAAGGTTTTATAGTAACTTTGGTTTCCTTATCAAATTTGAATTCTATATGATGTTCTTTGAAGCCTTACTAATTGAACCTTGATGTGAACGTTTAAATCTTATTGTATGTTGATGATTGTTAACAGGGATTTCCAATAGTAGTGATACAAATTGTAAAACATTTATTCTTTAACCCTACTAATTATCTAACTGGTCTGCCCCAAGCCTGCAATGGATCTTGTTATTTTTCAAAGGTTTAGAGCTGAAAAGCAAGGGTTAGTCTAATAGCATTGGTGAGGCTAGTAAGAACAATTGGGCAGTAGTGGGATGATCAATGACATAGGGACATGAATTTGATTGCCGAGTAAAGAAGGGGGAAGAATATTGTAACTCTCTAATGGAAGCTTTAACGTCTTGTAGAAATCAACCACAGTGTCATATACTGTTGGGAGCTCCACAACAAGATTTAAAGGGAAACTCACATATATCTTAAAGATATACTTCCCGTACATGACCATTCTCGGGTAAGTTTTTTCAATTTCTTCTTGCTTATCCTTAGCATACTCTACTGCCCTTCGTATATGGGAACCTAAGGAAGCTCCTTGCTTTTTTTGTTCCTCAGGTTTTTCCCACTCTCTCTTAGGATAAACATAAGTAACCCATCGGTTGTCCTTTTACATTTTCGTAGTATCTCGTAGGGTATTGAAATATATAGGACTCTACATTTCTCATTCACTTCTTTGTAAACTAGTATTACATCGTTCCCTTCTGGTGGTTCTTTATATAGCAAGATAACGTCACTAAATTCTGACACAAAAGAAGAAGAAGAAGAAGAAGAAGAAGAAGAAGAAGAAAAAGAAGAAAGGACATCAGTAAAGTCATATGTAGCTTTTTATAAGATTGAAGAGTTCAATCCAAATACAAACTTACATTAATAGAAGAACAAAAGGCTAGAAACGTACTATATACACATTCTCAAACTAGCTACAAGGTGAACAAACCAAAGAAAGCAAACTCTGATATCAATTATGGAAAACTTCTCAAAAAAAATCTCAAAAAAACCTAAGTAAAACAATCTCAAAAGTCCTTCTCAATCAACATGTGTTGATGAACTTCTTGAAGAATAAACTTCAAAAAACCCACTTTGTTGAAAAATATTGAAGACTTAAGCGCCTCTAAATTTTAGTTCTCTAATGGACTTTTATTATTTGGTGATGATCTGCTTATTTCAGATTTTATTCAGTGATGAATTGTGTTATGTACTTATGAACTTTTATCAATTTTAATGTTTTATGGTTACAGTGATTGATTGATGAAAATATATCATAATATGGTGATGGATATTTTTGATATGTTGTACTTTGAATTATGAACTTGATGCAGTGATTGTTACATTATTGTAGTTTAAAATTTATATGACAGCTGGTTACTTTATGTCATAAACTTGAAAAGTTGAAGTTAAAATTTATAGGTTGTAATGAGAAATTGAGATGAGACAAAAGCTTCTCTAAGATAAGTATGGCAATATTGTCACACATTGGTTGTACATAGGAGGCCTTAATAGTTGAATCCATCCAATAATAATGTAAAGACTCACAAGGCAAGAAATCGTAGGATGTATTTGTGTTGCCACAAAACTCATTTGGCTCATTAATCAAACAAGTACACTATTTGCACATTTACTTAATTACTTAGAAAATAAATGATTAGAGACAAATAGAATTGGAGAATAAATGAAACAATATCGACTCCTAATGGTTGATTCCTAAATCTATCTTCCTCATTCGTAATCAAATTCTTTACGCTGTGTTTAGATGCGACGAAATTCTCTAGAATATAATTAAATTTCAGGATTTCATGATTTCATCTATATATCCGATTTTCCCATTTGGTATCCCATATCATGAAATTCTTAAATGACTTAGGAAAAGAAAACATACTAGATTGGGCAACGACAGATCTCCTTAAAGTGCGTGCGACAGTTTTTCGCAAGGAAGGAGATGCTAGATTGGGCCGGATTCATTGATTGAGCCTACCTAGCCCTAGCTGAGGTGTGGACTATTCTTAGGCCTGGTGGTCTTTGGGTCACGGGCCCTGGCTTTATTGTTTTATCTTTTCTTATTTATTAGTTTTAGTCTAGGGTTGCTTGCAGGTCTAGAGCATTTTCTTAGTTCTTGGGTTTTTGGCCTTTAACTAGGGTTTGTTGGTGCTCTGAGGTTGCCCCATGGCCCCCTCTGCTTAGGATGGTCCCGGAAGTGGTCAAATAAGATAGGTTGAGGACTTGTCCCTTCCTCCTTATGTCTTAGTGGCTGGTAACCTGGTTCGTGTGCTACCAAGACAATATCGATTGATCATAGTGCATCATCCCATGGTCTCCAGCATAGAGATTGATTAGTGTGTACTAGGTAGTTTCGCAAGATTCATTTCTTACGTAGCTCCCGCAGGCGGATCGTGTTCATGTTGTTGTATCTACTCTCAAGTTGTGAACAATAAAAAGAGGCACTAACGTCCTTTAAATGACGAGAAAATAAATTTGAGAGAATTGGAGGTTTAAATTCATGTTTTGAATTCCCTAAAAAATACACGTTAATTCTGAATTCATTCGATCAAAACTATGTTTTATTACTTTCAAAGAAAAGTAATTTTAGTGCTTAATTGTCATTTTTAAAATTTTATATAATGATACCCAAACAACATAATCCTTAATTACTAGAGATTAATTCGTGGAATCATGATTCTTGTCATTTAAGAATGTCTTTGGAAACTAAAAATCCTTTATCCAAACACACTCTGAGTATTCGATTTCTGATAAAGAGGTGAAACATAGCCAATTTTGATTTCCTTCCACGTGTTCGTACTTCGTAAATGCATGCATGCATTTAATTACCCCATAATCATTTCATTCCATTTGAAGTACATAAACGTCATCAGGGGCGTAGCTACATGGTGAGTAGGAGGTTCAATTGACCCTTCTCACCATCTTGCCATAGGTATTGTACTTTAGATTTTTACTTATACATGAGAGTATCTAAGCTATTTGATTCATTTTGCCCCTTCAAATGTGACAACAAATATACTGGCTTTTAACTAGTTCATGAGATCAAAGCAAAAACAATCCATTTATTTGTTTGTATTTATTGTATTTTTCTTTCTCATTTTTTATTCGTTTTAATTTTGTTTATCCCATACATATTTGTCGATGAACTCCGACGATAACAAATTAACTCATCTAAAGTTTGACTCCTCCTAATGTAATTTATGACTACGCCACTTCGTGCCATCTATGTGCTTGAATGATCAATCCTACTATCGTTAACCTCTTACTAATGACCCAATTACTTTACCGGGCAGGCCCCAAATCAACTCACGAGTCCCGATTCTATCCGCTCATATTTTCAGGCTGAATACCTTTTCGCATTTTTGCAGAAACGGTCCAACCCTATGCTTCTCTCTCCCCATTTAGTTTTCCTAGTTCTCATTTATCAAATGACTCTAGGGTTTCCACTCAGCAAGATCCGGATGCGTTTGATTGAAGGAAAATGGAAGGAGATAGACTCGGACTGTTTACTCAACGTGTTTGGAAGAGTCGCAATAGGAGTTGTTGCTTTCGGCAATCCCTTTTGTATGCAAGTCCTGGTACACAAGAAGTCTTTATCCTAGCTATATGCTGGAAATCTCTACACTTCCCACAATTTTAACCTTTTCCTTTGAACCTTTTTCTTGTTCGTTGATCAATATTATGGAATCGATAGGACTCGTTTCTCCCCCTTTGGTAAAGTTATGAGTTAATGGCTGCGATGGAAATGACCAAGAGATCAAGCTAGCTACTTGTTCTTTATGAAATGTGTCGGATGTGTGCCCTAGCCACTGCAAGGATTTGAGGAGTTTACCGATTTGTGATCTCGATTATGGTTTAGCTGAGGCTGTGACAATTTCGAATTTGATGCAATATTACGAAGTGCTTGACCATTTGGAGTTAATATTGAATGGAATGGTCTTTGTTACACTATTGTTAGGCTGCATGCAATAACTTGAGGGTTTTAAGGTCAGCAATCGTGATGGTTTTGAACAAGGGCATCGATGGAGAACATACAGCTCTTTATGTGCGGAGGCCGTGGTCGATATGGTTTTGGTGTCTTTTGACTAACTTTGGGAAGCTCTTTCAGCTGGAGCGAGGAGTAGATCTGCTTTGACATGTCTTAATGTGCCTTGAGGTAAAAGGCAGTTTACATTTAGCTGTGTTTGGTTTTTCTTTGTATTTGTATTTGTTGCTGTGAAAATTGATGCTCTTGTACTGCTCGAGTATAGTGTTACTGGTTTGTTAGAGCTAGCTTTGTACTGCGCTCTTAACTTGACGTCGACTCGGTCTAAAGACTAGGATTTAGTGAAAACATAGAAGTAATTAACTAAATATCGTGAAACATGATCTGTGAGACTGTGACAACAAATCTTCGTTTTTTTAGTCTACGCAATAGTCAATGATCAATTGTCGGTCGTGTTGTTGATCAGTGCACAGTTGGCCATTTATCAGATATGATATATGTGGTACATAGAGTGTCTTGGTCTTTTTCGGTTCACTTGAACATTGATTTTGAATTATTGAAAGATATTTTCACCAAAAGTGCTTCAGAATTTCAGATTCCTCTTTCCACCATCTTTACTCCTCAGTTTTTCTATAGTTTGAATTACAGAAAGATCATAACGCCATACCTGATAAGATCACCATCATCTCCCCGTAAGTGTTCATCATCTAGCTTATTTGCTTCTTCTTATTTTGTATCGGATTTGTTTCTTTCTAACCACTCTGTCATCTTTATGTATTCTCGGATTGTCACCATTGTGCAGAGATTTTTGCTCTCAAGAGTCAAGACAGCCTTTGCAGATTTCTGCAGTATGGCTTCCTCTTCTGCTATTCAGCTGAAAAAACATTATGATGTGTTTATTAGTTTTAGAGGCACGGATACACGAAAGAATTTTACCAGCCATCTCCTTGCTGCTTTAAAGCGACATAAAATCGACACATACATAGATTACAGACTGGAGAGGGGAGATGAAATCAAAAAATCTCTACGAACAGCAATCAAGAAATCAAAGATCTGTGTGATCATTTTCTCACAAGACTATGCATCTTCTCCATGGTGCTTGGACGAACTTGCTTATATAATGGAACGCAAGGAAAGATATGAAGGGCTTGCCATACCTATTTTTCATGAAATGAATCCATCACATGTCCGGCACCAAACTGGAGATTATGCCACTGTGTTTGCCAAACATGAGGAAAGATTCGAGGACAGTCAGGTTCTCAAGTGGAGGGCAGCTTTGACAAAAGCAGCAAATCTATCCGGGTTTGATTCAACTTCAAGCAATGTCAGGTAATAACGTTTTAGTCAATCGATTGTATGACTAGCTGATCAATGTCAGAATTGATCGGTATCTGTCATGATGTATTTACTGATCCATTTCCAATAGCTAAAAACTGAAAGTCTGATTTTTCCTAAAGAAATTCAGACTAATCAATTGTATGACTAACTGTTAATTATAATTATATGTATCATATGTGCTAGGGATGATTCTGATTTAGTTGAGCAAGTCGTCATAGATATTTCCAAAAAATTGAATCGTGGATCCTCAAGAGATTTGACAGGCTTGGTTGGCATTGAAAGTCGGATTCAGCAAGTTGTGCAGGAATTAGACATTATCCCAGAAGATTGTCGCATTCGCTTTGTAGTCATTTGGGGGATGGGTGGTATTGGCAAGACCACCCTTGCTGATGCTGTATTTCACAGACTCTATTCTCAATTCGAAGGTGCCTGTTTTCTTGCAAATGTTAGGGAAAAATCACAGGCCAAAGGAGTTGTCTCTCCTCAATTGTATCGTTTGCGAGATAAACTTCTTCGCAAATTATTAGGGGAAGAAACACCACCTATGGAAAGTCAGACTATAGACAGTTATTATAAAGAGAGGCTCCAGTGTACAAAAGTCCTTGTTGTTCTTGATGATGTGAATGATTCGGTCCAATTAGAATTTTTAGCCGGAGATCAAGTTCCATTTGGTCCAGGAAGTAGAATCATTATAACAACTCGAGATAGGCAACGAGTTAGGGAGATGCAAGTAGTGAGGAAAGGAACTGACCATGATGTTAAGATATACAAGATTGAGGAATTAAATGGTGATGAGTCTCTTCAGCTCTTCTATTCGAATGCTCCCAGAGAGTCCAGAGATGTCTATTCTCCAGAATTTTTAAAAAAGGTGGTAGATTCTGCTGCTGGCATTCCATTAGCCCTTAAAATTTGGCATCCCTTATTTCTTAGATGCAAGAGGAAAGAAGAACTGGAAGAATTATGGAATAAAATGAAAAAGTTTCCCAACAAAGATCTTCACAATGTATATCGAGTCAGTTATGATGTATTAGAAGAAAATGAGAGGGAAGTATTTCTTGATATTGTCTGTTTCCATAAAGGGGAGGGAGTGCGTTCTGCAAAAAGGGCATTGGATGCATGTGGTTTGTTTGCAGATAGTGGAATCAATATTCTCATAGATATGTCTCTCATATCCATCAAAGGCAAAACTCTTTGGATGCATGATGTGATACAAGAAATGGGTTGGGAGATTGTCCGCGAACAAGGAACAAAAGAGCCTGGAGGGCAGAGGAGGTTGTATACTCGAAAGGATGTCTGTCATGTACTTGAAAGAAATACAGTAAGAGCCTTATGCATTTATCGATCTCTTTTTAATCTAATTCCTGCGAAACGAGTTTTATTGACATTTTTTATTTTTATGGTATAATCATGGTCTTGATTGTCAGGGAACTGGAAGAGTTAGAAGTATAGCCTTATGCAGAATTTTGGATGATTCAGCCTCGTTGGCTTCTCAGATATTGACAGGGAGCCATACAAATCAAGATTTCTTAGAAAAGTATAAAGCCTTGTTGACTGATCAAGACTTCATACACAATCATAACATAAAGTTGACTCCTCAAGCCTTCACAGGAATGCATAATCTAACATTCCTTAAGGTTGAATTTGCAGCCATCCATTTGAATGACAAAGCATATCTGGAGTTTCTTCCTGATTCCCTTAGATATCTCCATTGGGATGCATACCCTTGGAAATCCTTGCCATCAAAGTTTTCCCCAAAAAATCTTGTCGAGCTTAGTATGCGCTTAAGCAAACTCCAGAAACTTTGGAATAAAGGCCAGGTAATGCTTAGGCTCTTGTATGTATTGAATTTTTTTTTAGAGTGGAAAAGGTAATGTACTTACATGTTATGTACAAGCCAACTTATTGTTGCCACTTATATTTGTTACAGAATCCTCAACACTTAACAAGGATTGATCTTAGATACTCGGTGGAGCTTGTTGAAGTTCCAGATATGTCAAAGAGTTTAGATATAGAGTATATGGATTTTAAAGGCTGTAGAAGTTTGGTTCAAGTTCCTTCTTATTTTCAAAATTGTTCCAAGCTTACTTATCTGAATCTGAGCAAGTGCCCGAATATTAGAACTCTTCCAGAGATGCCAAGCAAGATGAAATACTTGGGTTTCAGTGGAACTGCAGCTGAAGAATTGCCTTCATCAATTTGGTCTCTCAAAAAACTTGCTAAACTGAATCTCTCTAGCCGTGCAAGCATTGAGCATATTCGCAGAAGCCCTAGGAAGCTCAAATGCCTCAAACTCCTTCAGTGTATTGGCCAGATCATTTCAGTTGTACTGCAAGATAGCGAACAGCCTGTGAGGCTCCCAGCCAGCATCTATGAGTTAAAATCTCTGAAGGAACTTGATCTCTCTGGACCCTTTAGAATCAAAAAGTTCCCGGACATCTTGGAGGAAATGGGATTTCTTGAGTTCCTTCGTTTACATGATAAAGATATTGTAGAGGTACCCTCGTCAATTAAAAATTTTGTTGGGCTTAAAGCACTAGAGATATCTTCATGTGCAAGCCTTGAGTTTGTCCCCAACAGCGTCTACAATTTGAACGTTCTTGAGCATTTCGCAGTTACAGGCTGCTTGAAACTGAAAAGATTGCCTCCTGTGTCAGTGATTTTGTGCCCTTTGATATCTGTAGACCTCAGTGATTGTCAATTGTTAGAAGAAATCCCTGATGGCCTCACCAGCTTAACCTCATTGCAAAGGCTAAATCTAAGTGGAACCATGATTCAGACGATCAATCCAACAATCAAGCAAGCGTCTGGGCTCAAGTATCTGAACATTAGTAACTGCAAGCGCCTTCAGTCTTTGCCACAGCTCCCATGTCTTCCAACTTTGGTGGCAAATGCCTGCCTGACACTGAAGACGGTGTCATATCCAATGGCTGCACATACACAATATTTGAATCAGAGGCATTCATTTTGTGGTTCTATAAATCTAGATGAGAATACAAGAAGCAACATGATGGATGATGCACGGCTCAGAATTGCACGAATGGCAAATGTATGTCTCTTTATCTCTCACAGATACACACACGCAGTCTCACTATTATATCTTATTCTTTTTCTAAAAGCATCGTCACTTATAATCAATTGGAGTAAATTCCTGTGCTTTCTTATGAACCAAAAGCCTTGAAGAGTTAGATAACCATGTCTATAACTCTATACATTGAACAGGATCATCTGTACTCTGGTATCGTTACTCTAATATGTCCGGGAACTGAGATTCCAAAGTGGTTCAGCTGTGAAAAGGAGGGATCTTCCTTAAAAACCAAGCTTCCTCAGCATTGGTTTGATGAAAGCTTCTTGGGATTTTCTCTGTCGGCTGTTTTGCCATTCTATACAGCACGTTCTGTCAGAATTCAATGCGAGTGCAATCTCACAACCAATAGCAAGCCACTCCATCAACTTACTCTATTTCATAATCATTCCCATAAAGCCAGGCTTGATGATGAACGTTCAGATCACCTATTAGTGGTGTACAAATCCCTTTCACTTCCAGATATAGTGAAATTGGCCACCGAAGTTTCTTTTGAGTTTTCTGCTAAACTTGATGGCCAGTTCATTGAGGTGAAAAGGTGTGGTGTGTGCTTTTTGTATGCCCAAGGCCAGGATCATGATTTACTGAAATTTGAAGTCATTGATACAGAACAAGCTACCAGTGGAATTGGAACTTCCGGTGAGCCTGAATCTAGTGAAAGTGAAACTTCAAGTGAGTCTGAATTCAGTGAAAATGAAAATTCTAGTGAGTATGAATCTAGTGAAAGTGAAACTTCTAGTGAGTATGAATACAGTGAAAGTGAACTTCCTAATTAGAGAGCTTTCTTTCAATGATGTTCGTTATTTCACAAAGGTATAATGGAATGTAAAAATTATAACAACTACATTTCTACATTCAGTAATATAACAATAATTGTTCTGTTTTGCACTTCCATACAGATGTATGTCCTAGAACAGTAGGACTTGAATTTCGTTATGAAGTAATCAGCTGTCTCTCAGTAGATTGACTCTTAATCAGTGTCTTAATTATATATGTCCGGACAAGGCAGAATAAAAGCATTTCATTTCACTCAGGTGATCGATCTTAAACATTTCTCTTATAAATGAATTTGATGTAGCACAGCAAAGTAAAAAATCAAGCAAATACGGTTTATACCTACAACAAACATACGTTTTATTTATACATGGACCAATAAATCACCCGTATGCGCCTAGTTTTATGGAAGGAAACGGGGTCGTTTTAACTCGTTTTGGGTTTTAGTGTATTACTGAATAAAGGCTAGGGGTCGTGCGCCTCCCTCTCCCTCTCCCTCTCCCGATCGACCACCACCAGGATTCCGACCAGTCGACCACCGCCTCGTCGCTGTCTTCTGCAACTCAATCGCCTCAAACCTCTTCCTCTCCCTAAGCCTCGCATTGCGGCCGCACCCTCCAAGCCGAGAGTAATCGGTCACCAACTCACCATTGATTTGAGGTACGCACATCTTCCTATTCAATTGGACTGTTGTGAATTGTGTTTTCTTAATTGTACACAGTTACTGCATTTTACAATCGAGAATGAGAAGGATGAATGCTTGAGCTGTGTGTGTGGTTCATTGTGATAGAGTGATCAACCATCTGGTTGGTTTTATGAGCTTTTTTATGATGGAAGAGACTGTGATGGTTCAGTAGTTCTGTGCATAACAAGATGCTTAATTGATCTTACATTATTGTTTTTGACTTCCTTCCCTTGATGGTGCTTTGCTCTTAACTTAACTGTCTTTTTGCCTCTTAAGACTGAGAATTATGAATGTGTTACAGATTGTTGGTGTGTTATAGATTGTTGTTGGTTTACTCATTGTTGCAGGCAGCACAATGAGTTCTAGTGATTAATGCAAGTTTTTTTTTTTTTTCTAAAAGGCTTACGCCTCAAGGTAAGCGCATTGGTGAGGCTCTCGCTCCATTGCCTCGGCTACGCCTTAGCCTTTTAAAACATTGGTCCCAGGTGAATCCGGTGTTTGTACTGGATAAAACTTGTAAACCTTCATCTTCATCAGATCCTCCACACTTCTTCTCCGGCCGCCTTCCCTAACTCGAAGATCGATACTTTCTCCCTTTGCTTCTTCTTCAACCTTCACTTTCTTCTCATCATCTTCTTTCATCACCTCATTCTCATCCTCACCCACTGAAGTACATCTCCTCCAGCTCATCACCATTAGCACTAAAATACTCCTCCTCCTCATGGACTTGAAGTTCATGACACATTACTTGCGCCGCCGGATTTAAATAAGGCACGGCATATTCAAACTTCGCTAGGTCACTGTTTCCCCTGACATTTCTGTGTTTGAGAGCAGCCCTTCTTTGCTTGCAGCTCAAGACAAAGATTTCAGGACCTTCTTTGTCTACTCTCTCGTCCAAAGGAACATATGTATCCCAATCCATCTTCAACCTCTTCATTGGAATTATCTCTTCCTCTCTACAAGTCCAAGCTCATTCGAAGGTGGAGAATCCGAAACAACGGCCACCACCACAGGGATCAAGACATCCACTTCTTTCTTATCAGTCTCCATTGCTTATTATCTTCACCAAAAGATGCACCAATCGTGTGGGCTAATCAAACCGGAGAAACCTGAAAATGCTTAAGCAAATGACACTATAGGAGCGAGTTTATTGTTGGCACCGTAGCAAATAAACATAGCTTAAACCCTGACGGGCTAACCTCAGAATTGTAAAAACCCAAGCCCATAACACAGAGAGAGCCCAAGACCATTAAACTGGTCCAAAACCCTTTTCTCTTCTCTCCCAACTCTCTCTGGCTACTAGTCTCTCAGTCCCTTTCTCCTTCCTCTGATGAGCGTAGTGCCATTTCTGCTAAGCCAATACCAATACTGACAGGTACCCTCTTTCTCTGCTTATATCTTTATCAACTTTTCACTTGGGTTTGTTTTGTTTCTCTATCTTTTTGTTTATCAAAATTTGTTTTACCGATTTGTTTCTCTGGGAAAATCTATGGAACGCAAAAATGGAGTAGGGTTTATCGAAAAGGGTTTATCTTGTTGATATGAATACCCAGCAAATTTTTTATTTTTTATTTTTTAACGCCAAGACGGCGTCGTTCCGGTGAAGAATAAACTAGGTCGCTATTAGAGCCAGTATTTTGAGTCATTTAGCATTCAGTCTCCTCCTCCTCTTCGCGGACTCTTCTCCTCCTCGTCGTTCTCTCGCCATTTCTTTTTCCTAATTAAAGGTATTTCAACTCAAATTTGCTTAAATTCCTGCTGTGCTAAATGGGTCTCATCACTTTCATGTTCTTTGATTTAAACGAATCCTTTTCTTTTTGTGTTGGAGGGAGCCAGGGATTTCAATCCGAGTAATCAATCTTCAAAACCCTTTTCAATTTCGATTTGGAAGTATATCTATGCTTTTTAGGTAGAATTATGTGGAAATCATGGAAGAGGAGCCTCCGGAAATATGTGGGAATTAGGTGGTACTGAGTTCATAATATCATAAACTATGAAGAAACTAATTTATCGGAGTTCTCTATTGGATTACCTCTAATATTGTAGGATTACAGTTTGTGAAGTCCTTCGGCTCTTTCCTAGACATATTAGTAAATGGTAGATGGGTGTTGTATACATGCAAATTCTCCTTAGAGATATATATACAGCTCTGCTAGTACTTTGATCTGTCAAGTTTAAATCCTTGGATTTGTTATGTATGTTTGGTGATTTGGTTGAATTGCATGGTTTTAGTACTTATTATGAAAGGATTACTATTTATAATATGCTTGTTTTGGTCACAATACATGTTTCTATATATAAGAGTAAGTATTAGATGAATCCAACTCATTTAACAAAAGGCTTACACCTTACGCCTCAAGGCGACCGCCTTGTTGAGGCTCTACCTAGAATGCCTTGGCTGCGCCTTAGCCTTTTAAAGCATTGATGAATACTGGGTTTAGTTTAGTGGGTTTAGTGCTAAAGGTTAAGTCTTTATTGTATTGTTCATCGATTTTCTTTGTCTGTCTGTGTAATTTGAATTCCATATTGTAATTGTGATTTGGTAGATGTTGGATCTTTTATCCGAAAAGGTTAAACTTCATGGTTGTAGTTATGGGTAACGCTGTGAACAGTGGGAAAGAGTAAGATTAGTCTTCACCTTTATGTTTCCCTGATTGCTAAAATATGATGCTTATAGCTGTATTTGGTTGTTGAAGTTTGAAACTTTAGATATGGCATTGCTTTGGGAATCGGTGTAATGGGTTTTGTGAGGCTATTGCTGATTGCAAGCTTCTGAGTTTCGATTATGTTATGGACACTTCATTGTGCAACCAGTCTGAAGTTTTTCATATCTTGTGAACTTTTGGCAGTGTAGTATTTGAAGTTGTGGGTGTGATTTGGGTTTTGCATTTGAGTGGTGGATGAAGTGAATAGTGATTTCTTACTTTGTTGTAATGCAGGCAGTAAGAAACAAGACGTTGATATATTGTGCTGAAAGAGCTTGGTGGGATTTAGAAAATGATACGAATCTTAAAGATTAAGCCCCTAATATCTTTGCTTGAGTCTTCTTCTAGCCACCACTTCCTTCAGAGGTGCTCTGTGAGTGGGACTTCAAAGGGCAAGGCGAAGGTGAAAACTGCAGCCCCGCTGAAGCGCTCAAAGATAACTACGAAAAAGGGTTCTGCAGATGCTGCTCCTAAAGGTGCAGGAGGGAAAAGATATGCTGAAAGAGAAAAGTTTTATGAGCAATGCTTAAGTGCACCTACACCTGTCAGGTACCTGACGGAGAAGGAGAGACAACGTGAAGCCGAGCGAGCGAAGTTGGGACTTATTAGCAAAGATCGACAGCGAGAAATTGATATGAAGAAAAAGAATAAGCCAGAATTTCAGATCTCGGAAAAACCAACAGTTATTGGACCTCCTGGTTTGGATTTGATATCACTAGGTTTGGTTGATGAGGAGAAGTTACCAAAATATGAATTGACTGCTGAAGATGGCCAGCGGCTTGCTAAGGAGTATAGCAGGGTGTTGATGAGGCGTCACCGGGCAAGGCAAGCAGCAGAGTCAACACTTTTGCGTTTGAAGAAGGAGGCTATTGAGGCATTGCCTGAACATTTGAAAGCAGCAGCATTGGTGCCAGACATGACACCATTCCCTACAGATCGGTTCATGGCAACTCTGACTCCTCCAATTGAAGGCTACATTGAGAAGGTTAAGGAAGCTGCACGGAGGAGCAGTGAGAAGGGGAAGCTCAGATAACCAGAGGTTGAATCTCCCGTCTTTTTGCTTTTTTATATTAAACGTTATTCGAACTGTTTAGAATACTTCAGAAGAAGGTCGAGCTTTTACTCAGTTTTAAAGGTTGCACAACATTTTATTTAAGTGTTATGCTGCATTTTTTTTATAATGACTCAGGGATTTAAATGACCTCCTGGATTGTTATCCACAGTTTTGTAGAATCAATAGTCGCACAATTCTCTAAGAACACTTGCTCGTGAATTGTTATCTATACTTTTGTAAAACTTCCCCATTTTAGAACCGAGAGAAAATGGATCTCTGGAATAAGTTGAATTTTTTATGTTAGAACTTCCCCTTTTTTAGACTATTAAGGTGCAATTATCTTATGAAATGAGCAGTGCTGATGATATTATGTTATCCCTGAAGGTACTCATTTCTGCTAGTCAACAGGATCTGTAGCATACTATCTTGAAGTTAGATGTTGTCTAGGAAAGCCACAGATAAAATTGTATTGCATGTCAACTCTTTTCTGATTTGCACAAAGGAATTGATAGTATTTGTAGTCATTTTCTTTGAGAACGCATTGTGCAATTTGAATTGCATTTTGTTTTCTTTTTCCTGTTTGGTTTCATACTGTCTGTTGAGTGATTGGGGCTTGATGACACAAAAAGCTCTACTTGGGTTTGTTATTATGATGCCTATCATAGTACTCAAGCTCCTTCACAGAAATAAAATCATGCAGCGTGTAGTAGATTAACTAGATTCATAGGCTCTGATCAGCTTATTTTGCTGTATCTTAATATTGTCCTTCATGATTCTTATGCAGGTAGAGTTATGCTTGCATGTTAGGACTTATTTGGTTGTTGGAACCTATCTATTACTGAAGTTGAAACTTGACTTCAGGAAGTCGCACATTCACGCCAAAGTGATGAAAAGAGTTGCTGAATTAGATCTAGTCCTTGTGTTTTAGTTAATAATATGCCTGCATGCTTTTGATAATTCCATGTGGGCTAAAATTTGTGTGACCAAATCTGTTGAATTTACGTGTTTGCAAGGTTTTAGAGTAACTTTGGTTTCCTTATCAAATTTGAATTCTATATGATGTTCTTTGAAGCCTTACTAATTGAACTTGATGTGAACGTTTAAATCTTATTGTATGTTGATGATTGTTAACAGGGATTTGCAATAGTAGTGATACAAATTGTAAACATTTATTCTTTAACCCTACTAATGATAACTGGTCTGCCCCAAGCCTGCAATGGATCTTGTTATTTTTCAAAGGTTTAGAGCTGAAAAGCAAGGGTTAGTCTAATAGCATTGGTGAGGCTAGTAAGAACAATTGGGCAGTAGTGGGATGATCAATGACATAGGGACATGAATTTGATTGCCGAGTACAGAAGGGGGAAGAATATTGTAATTTTCCTCTTTTATGAACTGTGACTTGTACGAGGAGTTATGAATGTACCAAATGGCTTAAGCAGGGAAGCCTCTGCAGGCACTAGTCTTTAAAATAAGGAACTAGATGACCAGACCTGAAAACTACTCCACAGAAACAGCCATGCATACTAAACTATATTTTGATGTGTTATAGATTTAGTGGTATGCTAAAGTCAACGAAGAGATTCGACCATATACTACCAATCAGGTCATCATATTTCTGTATATAAAGTTTGAACTTTCTGTATGAATACAACTATATAAGTCACTATCCCTCACCATTATCAGCTTAGAATGACACTTTGATTGAGGTACTAAAAAAGATGGGGAAGGCAAGCAAATGGATTCTGAACTTTCTGATAGGAAAGCAGGAGAAGAAGAAGGAAGCTCTTTTGACTGAGAAATGTGCGTCTTCTACCCCCAAACCAAGCCGCCCGGGGTCTCCAAAAGTTAAGCGAAGATGGAGCTTCGGAAGATCATCTCACAGGGTTTCGAAATCTGTTGATTCGATTGACACCGCTAAACTGGCATTGAAGCCTCAGCAGAATCATGCCATATGGGTGACAATACAGGCTGAGAATGCTGCTGCTACAAGGATACAAGCCGCCTTTCGTGCTCATTTGGTACAAATTTGCATCCGAAACTATTATGATTCCGACAATTTAAATCTACCACGCTCGTTACTTAGATTACTTTGTTTTCAGGCAAGGAAAGCTTTACATGCCTTGAAAAGTCTAGTGAAGTTACAAGCGCTCATAAGAGGTCACTTTGTGAGGAAACAAACTAATGCTACTATGAGGCGCATGCATGCTTTGTTGGCTATCCAGGTTCGAGCTCGAGTTCAGAGAATTCAGATGGCAGAGGCAGCTGCACAGGTTGATAATAAAAAGCAGTCATCCATTAAAAGAGGTTCCCCTCATGCCAATGATGTTCATAGGGTAATTAGTCTTTCCTCCTTCAATCTGAAATTTTTGTGCTAGTTATTAACATATATGGAAAATGATCTCATAATTTTGATTTTCTATAATTTAAGATTGTTCATTTCAATACCACACAAACTCAATTGAGCTATACAATCATTGTTACTTGTGCTGAGCTCCTCATGTTCAAGAACAACAAAATTCAAGTTATTGTACCTAGTTCCCCTACTATTTTCTTATCAAACTAGAAAGCTTTTCTATCTTAGTTGATTGGATTCATGTTTGCCCTTCTTTATTGCAGAAGAAAATTTATACGACTTCCAATGAATCACAAATAGTTTCGAAGAGTACAAGCGGCTACCTGAATCATTCACAAACTGATCAGACTCATCAGAGGATTGATCATAGCTACACATCATTTTCTTCCCATCGTCTGTCCATCTCCAACCGGCACAAATACAATGAAACATTGTTAATAACACCAGAAACTAGTCCCCAAATGCCTTCACCCAAACAAAAGCCAACAAGATCCTACATCCCTTTTCAACAGCATGATTCTTTAGTTGAGCCTACATATTATGACTACTCATTCATGCCTAGTTACATGGCCAACACACAATCTTCAAGGGCCAAAAAAGTCAGGTCACAAAGTGAACCTAAGCAACGACCTGATGGGAGCAACAACTATAAAAGCAAGCACACAGAACTAGTAGATTCAACAGATGAACAGTTTCTGAGACGTTCGTCTTCACAGTTCAAAACCAATGATCAGAAAAACCATGATCTGTTTGGTAAGCTCTATAGACCAAGAAGATTGTTTGAGGATAACAAGTATGATTACATTAATCCAAGTCATTCCCAGTATACTGAATCTCTAGCTTCAGAGGTAAAATTGTTTAACTCAGATGATTTTTTTTTTTTTTTTCGAACCAAACTCAGATGAATTTTGCAGGTTGATATACACAAATATTTGCTGGCCTTGTCTCATAATTGTCTAATTGCAATTCATTGTGTGATTGCAGCCCCATGTGATATTGTACTAATAGCTCCTCGCACATCGATATTGAGTTGGGAAAGGTAAACGGATTCGATGCTGAAGATCAAATTCTCTTGTAATCAGTAATAGTAAAAGTTCAGTGAAGTATACACTATACTAATTAATTACTAATTGTACTTGTTTATGATATCAATTTCAATGCCATTTGACAATACTTATCTGAAGTTACCTTCTTTTGAACTTTTAATTGGAACATGATGCAAGCACTTAATACTTGCAATTCTCTGTGTTTACCTTCTACGGTTAAATTACTTCGGATCTCATAATAAGAAGTAAATGCAAGAGATTTGAAAGTTTGGAAACATTTTAGTGCATTTTCACCATACAAGTTACAGAACTCAGTATCTAACTAAATACCTCTCTTGATAGTCTTATAAAAATGAAAGCCTTTTTTTTTTTTGAAGCAAGGGCCGGTGCGGCTGCCCTGAAGCCTTGATTAATGAAACCTCATAATACATAGGGGAGATATTAAAAATGAAAACCTATTTAGAGTAAGATACAAGTGGAAGCAGCTCTTTGGAAATTAAACTAAAAACCCTCCTGGTCTATTTACTTGACATTAGTATTTTCCTTAATGATCTTGGTCAACCAAATAGCAGTTTCCCTAGGACACACATTCCCAGGCCCAAAAGGCTTAAGCACCACCTCAAGTTCTTGATATTTTCCATCTTGGAACAATCTTGCACTAAGCTCAAGCAGCGCTTCTAAAGCTTCAGCCCTCTGCTGCAATGATGAGGTGTCAAGCCTGCGGCGGCTTGATGATGCTCCTCCTGCATCAGCAGGTGTGTCTTGAACACTGCACTCATGAGGTCTCTCTTCCCCATCACATTTCTGACCTTTCTCCTCCATGTTTGAAGGATAGTCATTATCAAATGACTTCAGGAAGCTAGATGATGGAGTTGGAAGGGAATTGACAGTAACATCATCGTGAGATTCATCATAGAGAATGACACCTACATTGGTCTTCACCTGTGGCTCGGATAAGTTGTTTTTGTGAGTCTGGGGTGCCTTCTTGATCCGCTTTGCTGGCCGAGCAGTAGTGGTGGCTTTCAAAGCTTCTGGTGCCTTCTTGTGCATTCCTCTAGTAGTCACCATCCTATTCTTTCTTTCAAAATTTCTAGACAACAATAATATTGTAATAGCAATTGGTATGTTTCTTGTTTTCGTGTGTAAGACTTATATAGAGTACTGATTGATGAATGATGACATTCCCACATGTAGCTAGGAATAGAACCTTCTCCCTGTATAAGTAGGACTTACGAAAAGGATCAGGACATAGATTTCCAAGATGAATATGGAAAGCAACTTAATTAACGCCCAAGATATCCTAACAATTTTCTATTTTCGTAAAAAAATTAGGAAAATACTTGCTAGTTATGTTAAGGGTTATAATCCTACAATACTACTCCTCGCGCTGCTCCTTTATGTTGGGATCCTATAGATCGATGTCATAGAATAACGACTCTGTAAGAGTTGTTTAATTGCCTCTTTTCTGTTATTTCTGTTGCTTCTGACTCATCCATGTTTGTTGAAACTCTATTTTAGGTTGTTGCATACAACATACAAAGCCATAGAGTTTGCATGAACCACAACAAAGTCTTCACACGTGGACGTGAGTTACCCACTCTGATACCATGATAAAATAGTATGAGGTTCTCATCCAAAACCAATTGACAATTGATAGAGTGACCCAAACCTTTATAAACCCATAGACAATGTCTCATTTCCCCGATATGAGATTTATATCTCAACAGTGTTTTTATTTGAATGAATTCGGTCTAAAGGATACGAGGTTTGTGTCCAGCGATTCATAGGTGATATACGAAGCTATTGGAACAGTTAGCTTTAAAGTTTAAACCCACCATAGATCATGTCATAAAATATATGATGAATAGTACATTCTCTACAATCGCATCCGCTGCTGCCGACGCCACCGCTGAGTTAATTAGAAAGAATACCAGTGCCACCCTACAACCTGATCAAATATTATGCAAGACGTCCAGTAATACAACCAAATCATTTTGGAAGGCCACGGTTGCCACAATATTCAACTTCATATGGAAGGCGGCCACCACCTTCGAAGCCCCGCGGCCGTTGTATCTGTTTTTAACTTTTTAAAGTATTTGAACATAGGTGAGTGAGGTGACAATTATAAGTAATTATAACCAATGATAGTTCTCAAACTAAGTTGAGTCCACGGTGATGACTAGTCTGAGATCGTAGCCTACAAAATGAACATCTGACTAGATGCCTAAATTCCTCTTGAGAAAGCTGAGAACAAAACCTCAGAACTACAAAAACTATTAGTCAGAAATATGATACATTTCGGACGTGTGGCATCAGCTCATTAGATACTCTGAACTAATTAGTCTCATCATCCTGTTTGACAGTATTTTCCTTGATGCTCTTAGTTAACCAAATAGCAGTTTCTCTAGGATCCACCTTCCCAGGACCAAAAGGTTTCAGCAACACCCCAAGCTCTTCATACCTTTCGTATTGGAGCAACCTTGCACTAAACTCGAGCAACCCTTCCAAAGCTTCAGCCCTTTGCTGGTATGATGAGGTGTCAAATCGGCGGCGTGTGTCTGATGAGGTCCGGCTTGATGCTCCGCCAGCAGTTGCATTCTGATCAGAACATGCATCACTTTGGTTTTCTCTGTCAACTTGAAACATGCTGCGGTCAATTCCCTGCCATGCACCCGTGAAACTAAGCCTGCGAGAGGCTTTATCAAATATCTGAACTGTGCACTTGTCTTTCATGATTGAACGGTCACCAGATTGTGGAGAACCAGATGAGCCCTGCACAGAGGTTGGTGACCCTCTACGGGTAGGCAGAAATTGTTCTTCATACAATTCTTCCTCATAAGATGCTAATGGGAATTCAGCTATCCGGTCAATTCGAGGGGAATTGACAGAGACATCAGGCGATTTAATACAGTGTAGGACACCAACACTAGGCCGGAAAGGGGATTGTTTTTGAATTGCAGGTCTTGTTGAAAATGGCAGTGATGCTCTGCGAGTTGTAGTTACTGCTTTGTCCTGAGTGCGTAAAACGGGAATCTGGAAAGATAACATAGATTAACTCAAACTAGTGAGTCTAGCAATACTTGCCATTCAAAAAATAAAAATAAAAATTACAAAATAAGGGAGAGAAGGAGACAGAGAGAGAGAGAGAGAGAGAGAGAGAGATAGATATCTCCCAAATGATCTTACTGATGAGTGATTCTTTGGCTCCATCCATCTCTTGGATGTGGCAGAAGCTTTTGCTGGAGTAATTCGCTGAGTCTGGACATTACTTGAAGTTTTAGAAGCAATTGGCTGCTTGCGAATTGACTTTTTTTGGGTGGCACCAACAGACGTTCCTGTGAATTCTTGCTTCAGATAATGGAACTTGTCATTCAAGTCTTGGGTAGAGCACACAGAATCTTGCTCACCTCCAGAAATACTAGGATTTAAAGTCCTATCATTGCTTAATGTACGCCGCTTCTCCTGGTATGTTGAGTATCGAACATCTTCTGTCTCAGAAAATCTAGTTTTCTTCAAGTAATTGGGGCTATTGATTTTGAGATGAACCTTTTGAACATAAGGCTGAAGGTGTGGGTGACGGAGCAGCTCCGCAGCCTGCTCCAACAAAAAGTAGTTCAAATGAGATGTACAGTACTATCATTCTTTTTGCAAGATGTAGGCTAGAAGAAGTACATACACTTGGCCTGAGTTCTGGGTTTTTTCGAAGCATGGTTTTAACAAGGCC
The DNA here is from genome assembly GCF_000184155.1 of Fragaria vesca subsp. vesca. Taxonomy (NCBI): domain Eukaryota; kingdom Viridiplantae; phylum Streptophyta; class Magnoliopsida; order Rosales; family Rosaceae; genus Fragaria; species Fragaria vesca. The sequence goes on along the minus strand of NC_020496.1, from coordinate 358,038 downwards.
TCGACTGAGAATAGAAATAAGCAAAACATTAGGTCAACAATATTCTGTTATGAAAAGAAACAGAAGATATTAGGAGACAGGAAATTAAACTAAAATTACTTTTGTCACTAATTAGTAACTTAGGCAAGTTAAAGTGACAAAAGTATCAAAGTAATTGGAAGTCAATTCCATATACAGAACTTTAAGAAACACAGAAACCAAACATAGACTAACATGCAGTTGAATGAATAGCCATAGAAACCAACAGACTAAGAAAACACTTACAATGCACTGGTGTACTTTGTGGGAAGGGGAGCCACTATAGACTTATTAATTTTGGTAATAAGTGCTTGTATATCCTGTTTGAGAAACAGGAATTTAATACGGAACAAATATACCAATAGAAACATGTGAAAGTAAGTGGGAGTATCTTCAAAATAGGAAGTCTGGAAACTTACGAATGCTTTAAATGCAGGCCTATGAGATGTCATTTCATATATGCAGCATCCTGGATAAAATACGTTAAGTACATTACAAAAGGCAGCTAAGGACAGAACTCATGACCAGAAGAATTCCAAAAACACAGTTCTTACCCAAAGACCAAATATCTGATTTGGAACCATAAGGTATATCAGCAAGTAGTTCGGGACACATATAGCTAGGAGTTCCGACAACCTGAATTTAAGATACCAAGAGATTTTATTATAGATATCTTCAAGATCATGTGCATAACTAAACTTTTGAAAATGCTGAAAGTTACTTACAGAAGAGGCAAGATCATCTGAAGTCAACATTTTTGCAAGGCCAAAGTCACCTGCACCCACATTGATCAATTGTGCTCAGCAAAACAACACTTCCCTTTGAAAGAAATATAGGAATTAATATGACCACTTACCCAGGCGTATGTCTTGATCTTTTGTTAAGAATATATTAGAACACTGAAGAAATCATAGAACAGTATCAGTACAAAACAGCCTCTGATATAATACAAAGAGTTTGCCAAGTGGACAGGAGAAATGAGTAACTAACCTTGACATCACGATGAAGAATATGATTCTTGTGCAAATAGTCGAGTGCCATCAGAAGTTGGACAAGCCACTTACAGATTTTCTGATAAGAAAGTTAGCTCCCACAAATTAGATGCCAAGGAGCGAGTTACAGGTATATGCATAAAAGTGACTACTGAGCAAGTAACTCATGCATATGAAATTCCACAGGAAGAGAAGGCAAAGAGAAGACAAGAATTAAAGTAAGGGTTCGAACCTCTTCAGGAAAAAGAATACCATTGGCCTTTTTAATAGCTTCTGCCCTGTACCACACAGAAAAGCAGCATAAATGGTCAAGAACATGCAAGGCCTCAAATCAAAGCAGATGAAACCATGATCATATAAATTATAGTTTCAACATCAAAGGCAAGGCTTACATGTCTCCTCCAGCACAGTAACCTATTATTATGCATACATAGCAACCCTGCAAACCAAGGAATCAATATAAAGCAATGTCAAGCACTGACAACAAGTTAGGTGCCATAATCCATCAGAATATGAGACTAACTCAAGCAAATCACAAGTTGGGTAACCAACAAATTAAAGTATTTAGAGACTACTGTTCAGGTCTCCATTCACAACTTATCCAATGAGATTCAATGTGTCCATATTTTACAGAGGATACATTAATTTTCAATGGGTTGAAAGTATTTAAAGTATTAATTTTCAACGCAGAGGATACCATATAGTCTTCAGGAATTTCAAAAACTGAAATTCTGGGGCAAGCTCACAAGTTTTTTATAACTTTTAAAAGTTGATATATCTAGACTGAAGAACAAAAGTGGGGTCTTTAAAGTTTTCATCAAAAATTACTTTTTGCACATGGTGAAAAACTCAGACTCTCTAACTAAAACATCATAGTGTGCTAACCTACTTTCAACAACGGCTTAAAGATAATTCTGCAATTCTTGGAGACATGCATACATCTCAGTAATCGAGAGTATTAACATCAGAAGCAACTATAAAGATGAGAAAGAATAAGAAGTTACATGTGAATGTACCTTTTCGACCCAAGAATCTTTATACTCCACAATAAATGGATTTTTGAATTTAGAAATGAGCTCCATCTACACAAAGAAGAAAACAGTCAATCTGTGGACATTTCATATAACATTAACACAAACTAATCAAAGGTTCAAAATGGAGCACATCCTAGCTAAGGATACTATTTATATGAAGCCTAGTTCATGTCTAACATAGACTGTAATAACAAATGAATCACATTTTGCTCCATCAATCTTACATAGGAATCCAGACAATCTAAAAGAGTGCCCACAAGTAATGTGAACTGTTCCTTGAGACAATCAAGATGAGCAATACTAACCTCCTGATGTGCAGATCTCCGTGATCTATCAGTCTGGCGAGCAAGACGTATTTTTTTCAGCACATACCTTCATTTATCAGAAAGGAAAAATCAAGACCATTATTAAAACTTGCATGGTCATCGAAGGAATAGTTGACCGGTGCATAGTCCCAAGAAAGTAAATATGGATACTGGAAAAGAAAAAGAAAAAGTAAATTCCAGTCTTACTTCTTCTTTTCGTGCTTATGCCTGACAAGAAGAGCAGAACCGAACGCTCCTTTCCCAATTTGCTCCAGAACTTCGTATTGCTCCATAATGTTGGTTCTAAATTTATCTTTTCTGAGGCAACATGAAAATGGTTTTAATCTTATAGGCAGCAATACTTATCAGTTCTTGGAAATTAAAACAGACTTCAGCGTAGCAAAGTAGAATCAAGGCATAGCTTCTTGTGAAGTTAATTAAGATTTCAATATGTCACAATCAGGTATTTCAATTTCTCATCAGAAACGAACAACGAAAATCATTCCCACAATGTATTCCACTCAAATGCCCACAATGCATCTCATTTCTCATAGTATTTTCCCTACTAACTGAAACCTCAGTAAGTTATAACTGAAATTCAATGTGGTGAAAAGTCATTAAAGAACATTTTGGAAAGAAACAAAATATATTCGAAGTGTCTCAAGTCTCAAATCAGCTCATTCAAATCTGTCGGTACTAAGCTTAAATGGATGCAAGCATTTGTCAGATCCCATCAGTTAGGAAAAGGAAAATACAGCAGAAAATACTCAAAACTGTACTATATACCATGTATTGCTTAATTTCCCACACTTTCTTAGCTAACAAACAATCTCAAATATATACAATCAAAAATTAAAAGGAAAGAAGAAGATGCAAACCACAAACCATGAACTATAACTTGAACACTCATCAGGAACTAGACAAACACCAAAAACCCATAAAGATTTAGACAGCAGAAAACACATTCCACCAACAAAAAGAACTCATCTTCTTGCAAAAATGCACACAGTACAACAAAACAGAGCAACCAAGACTCAAAATGGGATCAAAATCAAGCCAAAAACACAGCTGAAATCCAAAACCCAACTCAAAGATTGCAGCTTTACTTCCTTAAACCTCAAGACGCCAACTAAAGCCAACACCTTTAGTGCCAAAAGAGAGAGAGATTTGCAAGACCTGAGTGTATAGGCAAGTGAGTTGGATCCAGAGAGATCACAATGCAGGTGGGAAAGGACACATTAGCAGTAACAGCAGCAGCTATAAACGACACCGTTTCCGGACAAGAAGAATACAAAGAAGAAAACCCAGAAGAGGAATTGCAGAGGAAGTTGCAGTGGCTCCTTCGCCCATTAACCTCTATTGGTTTTTTTCTACTCCTCTCCAACAGTCCAACTCTCTCTCAAGCTCTCTCAAGCTTTTAAGAAACTGACAAAAAACTGAGAGAAAAAAAGAAAGAGAAAGATTACATTGCTTAATTGTTATATACAATAGTGGTCTCTACATTAAGAAACACATAAATTTTAGGGGGAGATTCATTTTATTAGTTTTTTATTGGAATTAATATTTGTTGGATTTCTGGTTAGAGAGGGAGAGATGGGGTTGATGATGGGTCAATGAGACTTGAAGTCTTGAATAGTAGAAGGGAGGTCATTTTTATTCTTCTGATTGTGAAAAGGAGAGAAGTGAGAGTAAACTCTGTTGTCCTGGCTCAGCAATGGTCATGGAGGACACTGACAAACAAGAGGGGTGGGTAGCCCTGAGGGGAGGAAGGAGGGTCATGGCCCCCATTAATTTTGTCACAGCTTTGTTGGTGCACCTTGACTTTTCTCTTAGATTTCTTCTCCTTTTGAGTTTTACTTCTAAATCTTCCCTCAGATCTTATCCACTTGCTAATCTACTGGTTCTACTCTATAGATTTTTCTTCCTTCTATCTTTCTTCATGTTTGAAAATTTTCTTTTCTTTGTTGGTTGAGCAAATGGAGTGAAATTGGATCTTATTGTGTGAATATTGACTGAAATTGGTTTAATGAGACAGCTTGCGGAATTCAAGCATTGTCATGAATGCGACTTTAACTATAAAATTGTATGACGTTAATGATCAAATACTACTCTCTAAAATTCTTCTATATAAATGCAAGTGACATATGTAAAGTTTAGCTTCTTCATTTGTAATAACCCTCTACTCCAAAATTTGAAGCCATTGTTATAACACACCACTAAACACATGCTCCTCGAATGTAAGTCTAGCTTAAGAACTAAATGGTTGAACGTTATATATTGTTAATCAGTTTTCACTCCTAGTAATATAATTATCAATCATGTAATATTAGAGACAAATCAACTAATGTAAAAATATTGAGAAATAAACAAGAATATTGTCTCTAAATAAAAATAATTAAAACGTCAGAACATACAACTCTAAAATGTAAAAAAAGACACGAGTCTCGCGGGTTGCCATTATATCCGGTATACTTGATGATTGTTAATGAGATTTCAATAGCACTAATAGCACTAATGATAACTATCACACCACAAGATTCACTATCAAGAAAGCAAAAACCCTATCCATCCCTTTGTTTGCTATCATTAACAAAAAGAACCACCCATCATTTCCAACTGCAAAATTTTCCGGACGTAGAGTTATAGTTTATGGCAGTCACGAGCAAGATTTCGTGTGAACCACTTATTGTAAAACCCAGCATAATTAAGCTTCTTTTATACAAAATCTTATAGAATATTACTTCTTCGGTTCCGAAGGGAAGAGATTAAGCACAAAATTATATAATTAAATATCACTAAAGATAAAGCCCAAATCACCTTTATTTCCATGTTTCAATATCTAAATTTATTTATTTATTTCTATCCAAAAATAATCAAATAATTAATCTGACCCGACCAAGGGAAGCAGGGTGGGGGCCCGCACCATCCCTCGGAGCCCAATCAAGACTCTCAATCACGAGGCTTACTATCCGGCGCTTTTTAATATTTGGTGAAAAGACCGTAATGACCTTGCATGGTTTGAAGTTGCTGTCGACGTGCTGGGAGCATATTCATGACAAAATGGTCTCTTTCATGGTGCTGGAATTATAGTATAGAAATTAGAAAATGATAAAAGAAGAATAATTCCATTTTTCTTTTTTTTCTTTTTGGTTGAATCACTTTGACATTCAGCTTGATAGTCTAGCTTGATTGTTATTTGATAATGTGTGTGTCAATAATATTGATATGTTCCTAAGATTTATGTTTTGAAGTTAGATAGAAACTCTATTGTTGTCCGTATACGTAGAACGTTGTTATGACACGATGAAAAAATTACTATGTGTTTTATTATGTTTAGTTTGAGTATAGACTAAAATGATATCAAGTACAAACATTATACGATTTTAGAATGACACATTTGTTGTGATGAATAGGAATCATAATGTTGATCAACAAGAGAGAAAGATTTGAGAACTTGACAATTAAGCCGATTTAAGATGAGGGGATCTAGGGTGGTTTAAGCAAATTGGGAGAAAATGAATGCTTGGATTTTCCAAAGTACAAAGGGTGAAGGCTTCTTTGATGCTGCAATGAAGGGTTTTTAAAGCATCCGCGTTAGGGTTGTTGCGTTACTTGTGTTTTAGGCAAAACTCCCCCAAACGAAGAAGGAGATCGAAGAGGAGCAAAGAACTTGGTATAGCTAGCTAGAGCTGGTACGAAATCTGGTCATCTGTAACTAGCATGAGTAATAGCACCATTGATGATACTGATACCTACCAGGCACCAGCTGATACAAAAAGCTAACCAATCTGCAATGCTTTTCTCTCATCATTTTAGTTCTGTCATGCTAAGAAAGTGAAGCCCTTCTTTACCTAAAATGAGAAGTACTACGGGATTGCTGTGTGTATGTGTGTGTGTGTGTATAGACACATATACATGAGCCAGAAAAGAAGGATGTAAAGCAGTAATGAACAACTCGTGAAAGTAAGAAATCATGACCAGCTAGGTTACAGGATGATGAAGAAGAAGCAGCCTCAGACTCTTTCTGACTGGCGAGCCCACAACCACCTTCCTTTTGTTGTTTTGATAATTGCATTTGCATGAAACCCTCCAAAAATTGAGGACTCGAGACGTTGTTGCAGCCACGAGGGTTGTTGGTCAAGCAATTGGAAGCTTCTGCTCTATACTGAGCAAGTGAGCAGCACAGAGACATAATCCATCTTATAACAATGATATTATGAATAAGATCCTTTTTTAATGTAGCAAACAAAGAAGTTGAAAATAAAATATAGACCAACTTACATGTACGTAATTGATTAGCTGATATAAATTCATGTATATATATATATATGAAGCCTAGCTAAGAACTTAGATGGTTATGTTTTTGAATCATTTTAACAAATAACTAATAAGTGAGTATCAATGAATTATTGGACTTTTGTGTATGAAAGTTTAATTTGCATTCTAATTTCCTCCATTGTTTGAAGCTAATATGGATGTAGCTAGTGAGGAGCGAGGTTGTTATTTTCTGGTTTATTGATGTATTTTCACTCCTCCATCTACTTATATCATCTACTCAAAGATATATAGATTGGTGTCTCTCACAATAGTATTTCTTGAAAACGGTCTCTCTCACAATATAAGAACATGCATGTAGTAAAGAACCATTAGAAAAGCGCACTTTTACTTTTACTTTTACTTAGAGGCTATTGAAATAGATTATGATACTTCAATTTACACAAAAATTAGAAACTCTATAAAAGTGAGATAGCATACAAAGTTTGCATTTTAAGTTTCCTCTCTTATTGCAAAAAATAAAAAAATAAAATGAATCAAGAGTCCACACAGTAACATAAACACTAGCCAAAATCCTCTCCGACTATGATCACATGAATTCTCTTGTATTTGAATGTTGTGTAACCATGCAAGATGGGCGCACCACGCATAATACAAGAGAAAATGGCCATGGATTCAGCAAAGGTAGACATTTAAAGACTTGCCTGCTCGATTTACAATTTAAATCTAACTACTATATATAAAAGTTTTCATTTTGGTTTCCTCCATTATCTCAAACTTATTGTGAACACATTACGTTTTTTTTTTTTTTTTTTGACAACCTTGTGAACACATTACGTTAGACGTTGCAATTTCGAGATGTATGGATGTATTTTGAGTCCGTCGTCTATTTAATTCCTTTCCTCACTCGCACATAGCTAGTCTTATCACAAGATAAGCATATAACTAGTTTCATGAGAAAAATGCCACAAAATAGAACACACGTACTATTGGAGCTTAATATTGCACCAACCAAAGTGATAATGGATTTGGATGCACCAATTTTTTGGGCCCTTGATAGTGGGCTGATATACAACCTTATGGTAAGTCCGGGCCCATGCTTATCAATTAGTCAGAAGTAACAGTACGTGGTCAAACCTCTTTAAGTTACCCCATTTGTTAAACGGTAAAAGGGAAAGGTCAGATCAGAAGGAGGAGAGTCTCGTACAAGTCACTCACATATAGCACAAACCTCATACGTGTTGACTTCTGACCCTTCTTTTCTAATTCGGTACTCCAAACCCCGTCGGATAATTGGTCCCCGCACTGACACACACGTGGGGGTGCGTGTATGCTATCGCTGCTGCTCCTATGCACAATTGCTCAGAGCGGCCAGACGGGGGCTGAGATACAGTGTGGCGTACAGACAAATCCATCACATGCGCTCCTCATACGTGGCGCTGCCTAACTTGTCAGGCCGTGTGCTGTCCCTTTGGGGGGTGGGACCCGCCTCTCCCTGGAGCTGAAGCCTGAAGGATACGACAACGTATTGTAGGCTACCTCTAAGGCTTTTGCTCTCTCACTGCCACTGCCAGCTGGGTGAGGGTGGGCCCCCACCCCGAAAACAGAAACATTATGTCATGCAGACATGCATAATGCATGTGTTGTCAATTTTCTTACGCCAAAAATCCCCAAAATCCCAAAGAGATAGAGACCAAAATATCTGAATTTTCTGATTTTGATTTTAGTGAAATAATTAAACTTTATGCATTTGTGATTCTATCGTAATTGGTATGATTTTCAGCTGAAGGACATGCGTTATGCGTATAATATTCAATAGTCAAATTCTCGTTTGGAAGAGAGATGTTTAAGTTTACCTATAAATCTTTTCGGTATTGTCTTTGATTTATGATCATTGATTGAATATGTCGGTGAGCCGTGATTTGGTTGATTAAAGTGTTTAACTAACAACTTTAAGGTCATAAGTTCAAACCTCACTAAACATACGTAGAGTAACGATTGATCGAATATTATGATTTTCATTTTAAAGAGATAAAATAAGTTATTCGGACGGGTAATTAATTAACTTGTGAAATTTTGTTGATTACTCTCTATCAAGAAACTAGAGTGCTCTTATAGGGATCCTAAACACATGCTTGTTTATAAGTTACTCGATCAGATCACTCTTCAGGTATTTTATATGGCACAGGCACAATTATTCTCTATTTGTACAAGCATGTTATATGGCATATTTTATGGTATATATACCACTTCCTATGTTTCAGTGTAAAATATAAAACTTGTATAAAAATGTAACAAGGTGAATGAGATGAGAGAACATTGTAGCGTTGTGTCGAAGGCGACTCCAAGATATGGCGAGCTAAAGCTATCAAAGTATAGTAATCGAGAGCGAATATGGAAATAATAAAATGACAGCAGATCTCATTTGAAATATGGTCCTAATTTGTTTATCTGTCGGTGCTCACTACAAAACAAATTTTCAGACATACATATTATCCTGCCATGAAATATTACATATTCCCACAAGAAAATAAAATTTCATGTCAACTGCAGATCGAATACTAGCTACCACATGTTCACCAAGCTAAGATAGAGAAAAAAAAAGTATCATATTATTACTGAAAATATTGCACACACAAATATGCAAAACATCAGAATTCAAAATCAAAAGCTGCCGGTACCACATTGTTTTTCTCACCTTCAGCTAGAGATGATGACTGTTTCTCCGGTGAGCGTTTCCCCGGCGGCGGCGCTTGGTGGTCGGAAGGCGGTACGAGTATGCCTTGGTTGTACAAGGTGCTTAGTTGATGAAAATAAGGGCAAGTCCTCGAGTCAAGCGACCTCTTCTTGTTCACATCCTTTGTTTTCCTAAAGTACTTATTGATGTTCTCCCATTTCTCTTTGCACCTCTTGGCGTTTCTCTTGTAACCCATCTCCGACATCCCTTGTGAGATTCTCTCCCACAGTGGAGCCTTGATCACGTCTTTATCCTTGTCTTGTTGATCGACATTGTTGAAGAGACTGCACCGGAGGTTGATCAGAGCCAAGACTTCGTCCCTCGGCCACCTCTTTCCGAGGTCTTGCGGCTTGTCGTTCGAGCTAGGGTTTTGAGTTTTGAGATGATCGGAGCTAGGGTTTTCCGGAGGCGGAGATGAAACAGCAGGCAGTTTTGGGTTGATATTGCTCAGATTGCTGGAACTAGGGCTTTGTGGCGCAATGGCTTCAGTCAGTGAAGTGGGTGTGCTTGGAATATTTTGGGTGTGGAAAGAAGTAGTTGTAGTAGGCTTGTGAGCTTTGCTTGCAGTTGGGACCATTGTGGATGGTGTTATTGGTTCTTGATCAGTTTCCGTTTGGCCATTACTAGGGTTAGTACTACTACTAGTACTAACTGATGATGTGTATTTCTTCAAGAACTGAATGATTGTAGCTTGTCTATCACCTGCAACAGCTTGTTCTTGTGCCATGGTTTCGAGCTCCTTGTTCATCCTATCCATCTCTTGCTTCTTCCAAGCTTCTTCCTTTGCAAGCTTCTCTTCATCTCTCCTCACCATGTCTTCAAGTAGCTTACTGTGAATCTCTTCTTGTTGAGCCATCAACTTGTTCACAATGTCCTCACAGAAACCTTTCAGCATTTCAAATCTCCTTTGCCTCTTCCTCTTCTTGTTGTTGCTCTTTGCTCTAACAACTTCCATCCCTTTCTCACTCACCGTTTGATCATTGCTTGGTGACGTCTCTTGAGCATCAGAAGCTGGTTGATGACTTTTATCTTGGTGATCTCCTAGTTCTTCACTTGGCTTTTCAACTTCTACTGCTAATTCCTTTTGGGTAACATTCTTTTCTGGTTGATCCTCAGCTGGGTTCTGAGGTGGCTCGACTGGTGGTGGTTGATAGAGCTGCTCAAGCTCACTGAGAAACCTGAAGTTCTTATTGAAGTTGATGTTGTTGAAGTACCTGCTTTCCTCTTCAAACTTCTCCTTGCACTTCTCCGCGCTCCTTTTAAAGCCTGCCTCTGCTAGCTTCCTGCAGCTCTCATCCATCCCATCACAAACTCATTCAGCAGAAGCAGAATATTATTGAGCAAAGCATTTATCCATCTCGATCCTCTTAATAAATAAATAAAACTGTACGAGGGGATCTTTGTGTTATTTACAGAATATGTACAAAATGGTCATTTGGTTATCTTCCTCTCATAAACACATGAATAAACAGTAACTCAAAATTCCATTAGCATCAATCCCTACTTCACACTAATCAAATCTATCTTAAGATTCTTAACCCTAGCTAATTTAGAACAAGATTTAATCTTGCTGGATGGAAACTTCAACTGTATGAATAAGCAGTAGTGACTATAGTTATGTAGGTATAGTACCTTGATACATGTTCCCAAGTGAACTCAGGGAACCAATTCTCCATGGTAGATCTGATCCGGAGCAGTGCAAGCAGCTCATCGTTACTCCAGGGATCGCTAGGCAATTCCGGTGCGGCTTGCTGTCGTTCGATCTCCATATTCGATGAGGGCAAGACCAAGGTAGTGCTGCTTTCTTGCTTCTCTTGATCATTTCCGCGTCGGTGAAGTACTACAGACGGATGCAGAAGCTGATTGTGAGGAGGTGGCTGAAGCTGCACAAGTTCTTGAGGCGGTGGTGGAGGAGGAGGAGGGTTGATGATGTTGTAGTTATGATGATGATGGTGGTGGGGATGATCGAAGGGTTGGAGATTAGGGAAGGAAGAGAGGGGGATATTGGGAAGAGGGAGAGGGAGTGAAGTTCTTGAGGCTGCTATGAATTGGTGCAACTGCTCAGCTGGGTCGACTCCATCGAACATAGTTGCGTTTTTGAGTTTCTTTACTCTCTCCGTTTTGCTCTCACTACTCACTGTAAATTAAGATAGCAGCTAAAATGTTAGAAAGGCAAGACTACAAAAACACCAAACCTTCCTTCTCTTTCTAGCTCTCTCTCTCTTTCTACTCTCTCTCTTCTATCAAGGACTTTTGTCCTATGCTTCTATCATGGAAGGGAAGAGATAGCCCACCACACCGTTTTAGAAGAAAGTGAAGTCACCCTCAATTGGGGAGGAAATAATTTAGCTCGACTAAAGGTGGCATTGTAATTTCTACTATATATATATATATATATATTGTCGACGTAATGTGTTGGTACCTATATATATATATTACACTAATTCTATATATCCCTTATTTTGCTAAGACTAGTCGTAAGTCTTAATTAAGTAGCTAGAGATTTTCCAAGTTGTGGAAGCAACAAATCTTAATGACTTCGATGTGTGTCGGTTTGGAATTCGTCAAAGAACTAAAATCAACGAAATTAAACTAACCCTAGTCATGAAATCTTCATATTTTTTGGATCAAAATGATAGTTTAACCAAAATATAGAATAGTCGGCCGCATGATTATTATTTGGTTGATAATAGTTTAACAAAAACCAAATTTAAACGCTTTTTATATACGCACTCGGTTTTCACTTTACAAATCGATCTCATAAACTTACGATCTTATATCTAAAGTTTCGAATCCGTCTTAGCTTAACAATGATCGATCACCGGCCTCAAAGAAAACCAGAAACACGTACATTTTCCCAAATGACGGATCAATCGGGGAGTGTGATCCACGGATTGAGAGTGAGAATGGTGAAGGTATAAGGTGCATATATAACAATGTACATGATTCCTGGAAAATGATACTTTAAACAGGGAAATGAGAAAAATTATTTGAAAAATTTGGGAGTATTTGGGGGTCCTCTAGAATCCTATGCAGTAGCTGATGCTCATGATGGTGTAATTAACGGCAAGGGGGATGGCAGGACACGTGAAAACATGCAGAGTCTGGGACCAAATTATTTAAGGAAGGTGGGTCGTCTTTCCAAAGGGTACATGAGGGAGGGACTACCCTAAACCATGCCATGCTACGCTCGATCTCACTCACCACCCCCATTTCAAATCAAAGGGTAGTACCTTAGCCTCGCTTCGCTTAGCCGCCCTGCCCTGGCCTTTCAAGTTTGAACACCATTTGGCAATGATCCATGCATATGACAACATCATTGAGCTTGTTTCTTATGTTGGACTGTTGGGTGCTTCTGGGTTTTGCAACTTTTGACACAAAGGGTTCGAATATTTCACTCTTTACATGGAGATTATTATGCATGCTTGTTAAGGGTCCTTGTTAGTTTTTTTTATTTTTTATTTTTTTTTTTATTTTTTTTTTTAAGTTATAAACGACGGTATCTTCAAAAGTTTTATAGATCCATAGACTAATCCGTGCCAAGGGATCATGTCAGAACGCTTCCTTCCCCCTGGCCATCAAGAATAAATTGGGATTTAACTCCAATTAGCGTCGGCGGGATTCAAACCTGAGTATGAGGATTCCACATCTAGACTTTTACCAACTCGACCACATGTGATTAAATAAGAAAAACGATCAATCTCTGAAGTTAAAAATAAGGTGATTATCGAATCTTCTGATGTGAAAAGTTACCATAATAAGAAAATTGAAATTTTCTCTTAAGTAATGGAGAGGAACATGAAAGAGCAGTGCTAAAATACATTCCGCAAGCTTCATGAAACCTCACATACAAACATGATTCGCCTTATTACATTTCAATGACTTTAAATCCTCAACCGTGTAACATTTTGTTTCTCCAAGACCGCTCATTTCACATGCGTGAAGGAGTATGTAAATAGCTAAATACGTAGTTACATAGGAAGCAATTAATTATCTATTGGAGGATTAAACTTGAAACTAACATGTTATTAATTAAGACGACAAATTTTTGTATGTATATGAAAATTGTTACAATTGTATATTGGATGCATAATTGACCTAATGTATCAAGGAAACAGAGCTGATCATATCATTACATGATTTATCTGAACATATGTTGTCACTACTATGCAAATAAACTTTTCCTCGTATATATAGTTGGTCTTTTGGAACTATTAGTGTGTTGTGATGATCAGAAACATGAAATGAAAGATTTTATTTTTCAGAAAGAAATGCAAGAGAATTCCATTTTGCCTTGCATGCAGTCAATGCTAAAATGATGATTGAGATTTTTTTTTCTTACATCAATCTGCTTGGTCTATCAAGAGCAGCTTTACGTGAATTAGGATTCAGTGGGGGCAAAGAGTCTTTATGAATCAGCACATTATTCACCAACTGGGTATGAGTTATTGAAAGGGATGTATCATAGCTCCTTGTTGTTACAAGGAAGCAATGTAAAAAGTGTTCATCCTCATTTACCCATTTTTGTAACCAGATTTCCAGAGAGAATGACAAACCAGAACATGCAGAGGCTCAAATTGCCTGCTGGTTTAAAGACATTTTCACTCAATTAGAGTTTGGAGAAGAATCAATATATTCCCAATTAGGGGTTTATTAATTGCATGATTGCTCATGAATTTAGCATTGAATATTAAAAATTGTGCATAAAAATTAGATATATATTTTTAGATTTTTCAGATCCATATATTATTGGGTGTAACACTGTAGGCATGTGACTGTATGTGTCAAAAGACTACTCATCAAATGAATACATTTTTTGACAATATTCGCCTGTGACAAAGTACTGTGGACAAAATCAAGTATTTGCTATTATCTACAGGTATCACGTACCATGGTGTTGTAGCAAAAGAAAATAAGAGAACTGATGGATGATGATTTGTCTGAAAAAGATGTCCTGCGTGCATGTAAATAGAGGTAGTGAACTAGTGATGTTAATAATGAATATGTCATCTCAAAACTCAAAAGTGTTCTTGATAATTTTTTTTTTTTTTTTTTTAATTATATGTATATTCTATGATTTGATGACCTACTCGTCCTAGACTCCTAGTTAAGCTTTTGAACGAGTGAGAAATTACAACAAATTTCGATTAATTGGTTGAACATGTTCTTGTATTTCCAAAAACATATGCTAGCATGGTAGTTTTGTGAAAAACTTTGGAGAATCGCAAAGACCTTTTGTTTGAGGTCCAAGAGGGTTCGAGGTTAACATATTTCACGTTTGTAACTAATTCTCAGTAGTCGGAAATAGAGATGTAAGAATCACGTTAAGTGTCTTTTAAAGTTCATTAACAATACGAAACAAAATTAATTATAGTCCAATGTGGGTTAACTTCTAGGCTTAGATCACGATATTCGACTCAAGATCTTTCGATTTAGAATCACTATAAAAGAACAACAAACAAAGCTGCTACTTTTGCTTCAAATTATACTAATGTTCATGCCATGCCTCATATAGATTCTCGTTCTTAAAATCTTATCTTCATGACATCCTCCATATATATGTGGATTTTGTAAAAGTAAACTTTGATGCTTTTGTGATTCACAATAATGCTTCCATCGATTTTGTGCTCATATAATATACCATAATTGTAAACATTAACCCACTTAGCTGCAGCAAAACAAATTGATGATATCAGTGTTTTAGTGGCTGAAGCAATCGTCATGAGGGAGGGTTTGCATTCGATCGACGTACGTAGTGCTAATTGACTGTTTTCTGGGTTGAGCCTCTATCCCTTGAAGTAGCAAGTCTCTCATTCGAGACATCTCTCTTGGCTCTCTTGGCAGACTTCCTCTGTCTGATGCTGTACCTTTAGGCATGTCCATTGGGAGGCAAATTTTTGCGATGGATAGAATTTCTGCTTTAGATCATTCTTCTTCTTCTCCTCTCGTTTGCCTTCTCATTTTGGTGTTCCTAACTCTATTTGAATCTGCTGGAAAAGGTAGTTCTTAGAAACTTTGTTTTGTAGTTTTGTTCCTTGTTTGTGTAATAAAAGAAAACTAACAAACAAACCTGTATAGACCAACACTCAATGGACCAATATGTTGTTCGAACGCACTTACAACACACTTGTTAAGAGCCCATCATTAATATTGACCCGAACTCTCTTCTTATGAATTTTTGTTAATTGAGTTTCAACTTATGAAGCTTGGCTATGACTTAACAAAACTTTCAAATACTGATACACAGTTAATTGTTGTAATAAACTTGGTAAACTTCAGTTAACAAGAGTTCGGTAATACTTTAAGGAGAGCCAGGTACAAACCGTTTTCCTTCTTCCTTCCGACTTAATATCATTATTACCATAACAATGAGAGAAACACACACTATTTTCATACCCCTCCTCGTAAAGACATATGGATCGACGTTACACTAAATGTAATACTCGCACATTAACACACGTCTCATTAGTTGTATAGTACACTGCAAACTTCATAGTTCATACTATCTTTTTAATTAACTCTCTTAACTCCCTGACTAATGTTAAACTAAACGGTAAACCACAATTCCATGCTTGAACCTTTGAAAACAAGAAAGCTCTACTTCTATCTACTACTATCTTTTTTGGGTGAAATAAAAAATAAAAATACCGTATTTAGACAGTAGAAGTCAAAAGTCAACATTCCCTCCTCCGCAAGGCAAAACCCTCCCACTCTTTGGCGCTAAAACCCCAAAACGTCACACACACAGATCGATCTCGTGCTCTATAAAACCCCTGGAACCTTCCCTTCCTCTCCAGAATCCCCCAAATCCGAGACGACCCACATTCTCCAAAACCCTAACTGAAACAACCCACATTCCCTTTTCTCTCCGATCATGGCCGATTCAACCCAACCCGACGATCACACCGCCGCCGTGAAACCCTACAACCCCTACCAAGACCTCGACGCTCCGATCAAGAAGCTCTACCACCTCCCAACTTCGCCGGAGAATCTCTTTCCCGACGTAGCTTCAAGACCCTACCGTTCATGGGGAAACAACCTCCAGCACTGCACCGGCATTTGCTTCCTCTCCGGCGGCACCGTCGGCCTCGTCCACGGCGCCGTTAAGGGACTCAAGGCCGCCGGCGCCGGCGAGTCTCGGAAGGTCATGATGAGCAGGGCTTTGAGCTCCGGGCTGGAGCTGGGTGGGAGGTACTCAGGGACTATGGGGATTTTGGGGTTTTACTTCTCTGTGATTGAGAGTGGGATTGACTCTTACAGGGGTAAAGAGGGGATTTTGAACACTGGTGCTGCTGGATTTGGGGCTGGGGCGATGTACAAGGCGGCGCGTGGGCCAAGGGCGATGGCGGTTGCGGGGGTGATTGGTGGCGCTGCGGCTGTGGCGGCGGTTTCGGGGAAAACGGCGGTGAAGAAGTATGTTGGGGAGGTTGGTGTTTGGGGGTTTTGAGATGTTCCTAATGTGATTAGATATAGTGAATGAAATTGGTGTAGAGAAAAGGGTTTTAGGGGGGTTTATGATATGCACATTGGGAAAGTCTTACTGATTAGAACCAAGATTTAGTAGAGGGTTAAGGTTTTGGTATATGTAATGCAATCTGTTTTGGTTAAATCTCTTGTTGTAATTGATGAAAGTGATGATGATGATGATCAGATGATATGGAGATTTGGGTTTGTAATGAAGTTTAGAGATCTAATTGTTGAATTGAATGGAGCTGTTTTTGTGCCCAAGTGTGTTCTTTGTAATTGGAATGTTTGTGCTTTTGCAAATCTTTGCCCTTTTGTATGATTAGTTTCTTTTTCTTTTTGTGTCGAGGATGCATTGCTTAAGAGAAACTCATTCCTTTATGGAAGGAGTAGCATTGCATCAGTGAATATAGTAGTAAAATTAACAAATAAATGTTCTACTGATTCGAACTTGGTTCCAAGTAGAGATGGTGTTAATTTATTGGTATGTGTAGTATATATTTGTTAATCACTACTAAACGGACTAAGTAAACTCAATTCAACGGGAGTTGGGTAATATTTATAGAAAACTAATACAATAGTCGTTGTCAACGTTAGTTCTTTGTGGTATTGTCATATAGTGATTTGGGTCAATCATATTACTCGAATTCAGTTTAAACCATGCACAGATGAAGTAAACAATATAGGACTCAAATCCACTCATGACTTCGAATCGAATCCACCCATGACTTAGAAGAAGTAAAGCTCATTACTTTATGGAACAATATTGACAAGCATTGCATTGGGATATATTTTAGTAGAAGTAAATAAGGAATATTTTATTGATTAGAACTTTGTCTAAGACATGGCGTGTGTTTGTTGTTTTTGAAAATTCAAATTCAAAAAGTATACTGTATATTATAAAAGAAATCTATCATACAACAACAAAGCGGGGATAGCTCAGTTGGGAGAGCGTCAGACTGAAGATCTGAAGGTCAGGTGTTCGATCCACCTTCACCGCATTATCATTTTAATTTTTTCACAATTTTTTTTTTTTCAACCTTTGTCTTCAACAGAAATTTAACCTTTTTTCTTTTCACTGTTTCTCAATAAACAAAGACAAACTATTTTATCCAGCATGTAATTGTTCGATCCAGAATATAATTCTTGAATACATACATTTTTTTTGGATATAAGTTGAATACATACATTTGTTCCGCTATGTTGTTGAATATATTGTTTCTGATCTAACTCTTATCGAATTTGCATTTCAATTACCATGAACGTAAAGTTAATTGTCGAGTTTTTGGTACATGATTCTGGTATTCTGTATTCTATTAGTTACAAGAATACATCTAATTTCACCAAACAAGAATGCAAACTGAGACACCAACTTTGTAATGTCAAGAGAAGGATTTCATTGCATTCTGGGTCTGTAGAACAATGTCAGGTAGGTTAGTAACCAGAGGAGATTTTAAACAACAATTTGCAGTTCTAGGCATCGACTCTGTAAAGCCGATAAAAGGATGATCTCATTGTGTGAAAACGGTCTGTGAACTTTGTTTTCTCCAGTGTCTATTGACTTCTGTAATTTGTTTGTCACCTCAAAATAACCATTTCTCCTTCTTGAATGCCTAGCACACGTAGCAATGCACTCTCTAGTTCAATGTTTTGTGGAAAGCAACCTGCAGCAACGATGGGTGAACATAAATGTATTGTTATGCATTCATAATTTCACGCATGTTAACCATGATATAATACAAGCAATAGTTTAGCCTTCTGCAAAAGTTCGCTACCACAAGATCTCTGTTCTTCAGGACAGATTTCAACCATGACCACAAAGTTTTAGATTTACACATAAGTTTCAGATTATATTGGTCACGAGAAGCTTCAGGTCTTAAGCTACAATCTGACACTAATTCAAGGACTTGCTTAGTAAATTCAGTAAATTTCTGCACATCCATATTGTTTTCAGTATACATACAGGTAAGAGATGGAAGTAGGTTGAACCATATTCACCTAACTCTAATTAGAAAGTTTCCCCACTAGTTACTACAAAAGCAGGCATATTTAGTAGATATTCAAAATTGAAGATTACTGAACTGGTAGTTTAAATTTATCAATTCCTAGTAATGCGATAATTATTATAACCTGTAAGCAATCATACAGTAAAAGTAAGAACATGAGGCACATACAGATGTCGAAGTCTTCAGTAGCTCTCTGATGGCCATTGTTGCATAACAAGATGCTGGGAGAGTAAAGCTCAACTTGAGAGCAATCTGAGTTCCCTGAGGAATAGGGCCACCAAGAGATTCAACATGTGGCAACTTTTCTCCCTCGCTTTCCACCTCATTATCTTTTTTCGGCAGTTGTACATCATTGACAGAGCACTCTGACTGTTTGATGCGATCATGTAAACTTCCATCTCCACTGACACCTGTTGGGTACTCTTTGTTTACATTCACAGGCTTGGTTTTTGCAATTTTTTCAAAATCCGTCTCCACCAATGGTATATTGCCATCAATATACTTTAGTATATCCCTGGAACAATGATAATGAATAACTATTTTTTATTATCAGTTGATAATTGAAAATTGAAATATATGAATCCAAATGATGAAAGCTGATAAAAGGAGACAAACCATACCATTCAAAGTCCACTGGTTTTTGGAACACCCGCCTATAACTTCCGGTCACATTCGTTATTGAGAACTCCCTAAAAGGAGCAACAAGATTAATTAGAATTAAAACATGTGAACGAGGGAAGGCATGAGTGAGGAAGGAAATTGGCAGCATACTTGACATTATGTACGCTCTCTGTCAAGCTAATTCCATCCTGGTTTATGGAAGTAAACAATTCAGGGATAAGTCAGATTATAACTTCAAAGGAGCTGAAGTTGGCTAATCAAATAAATAAGGGGGAAAGACTGAATTAGTCACAAGAAGTACCTTCTTTGCAAGATCATGAAAAACAGCAGCAATATCATTTTCTGGAAAGATGACCCTTGATCTGCCAAACCAACCATGCATTAAAAAAATAAATTAGACTTAAGACACTCAGAAATTCCAAAGCAGGGGAGACTAAATTTTTCCTTACCCTGGCAGAGGAAGGACAATATCATCAATTGTGTAAGTCCCGTTGTTGATATCTTCTGCAGTTACAGCCTGCCAGATGACCGGAAGCACCTTAATAATTTCTTATATTATATGTTGAAATAAAAAAATGAAATCAAAACAAGGTGGATTGCATTCTGTGGATCAAGGAAAACTAGTTTCAATACTACATAACTACATGGACAGTCAATCATGTTTGTAAAAGAAATATCCAAATCATATAGCCACATGAAGCTAGCACTGTCTTGCCGTACCTGATATGCTATAGTTCTATTTATCCCCTTCCATTTATTTTCCTCATATAAGGACCAAGGGATTTGTCCAAGTAAAACTGTTTCACCCCATTATGAACTAGCATAAGCGTTCCCCAGTTTTAATAAACCATTTCTCTCAATTTAACAAAAAAACCCTAATGTGATACATTCTCATGGGAAAATAAATGGTGCCAAGAACACATACACGGTATTCATTTTACATCCAAAAAGTTGAAGCAAAGATAAACTTCAGATTGGGTTTGTTTAATCAAAGAGATATTATTTAGGAAATTAGGACAACGGGGGGAAAATGTGTGCAACAACTATCAGAAAGTGCCCAAGCAGCCCCCATCAGCCCATCACCTAAGGACAACACTATAAGTACTAGTTCAAGGTAGGAAACAACTAACCTTTACAAGACTAACCCTCGCCTCAGGAACATTTGTTTCTGATATATCATCCAAATGATTAGGATCAAATGTATCATCACAGTTTTCATCGTTAACATTTTCATCCACACACTCAGAACTAACAATTCCAGTCACCTTCTCAGTTTCATGTCCTTTACAATATACCAAGTCTCCCACCACAACTCGGTCAGTTCCTGTGACAATAACATTGGGTTAAATAACTCCCATTTTTTCTGACAATGGTAACAATGAAGATAGCAAAACAGTATCACAGGGACACTTTATGTAAACATGGAGAGACAAGATAAGCGAATAGCGGTAAGGCAATCTGATAATCAATGTCATGACCTCAGTGAATAAAAATAGTGGTCACTGGTTTGTTCCGCATCTTTTATGATTACAAAAATAGGAAATGAGAGCATACCATATTTTTGCACTCTCATACTTGCTGCATGGTTCCACAAATAGCTCTGGTAACTATGCACATACCTGAACAGGTGTGGTAATAATGGAGAACAAAGAAAATCAGATGGATGTAAAGAAAGTAATATTCAGGTCAATACATACATTCACATCCAAATTGGTTTATTCTATTGGCTAACATTCAAATCATTATTAAGGAATAGCATATGAAAAGGTGAGGAGACAAGGAATGAGATGGAAAAGAGACGTAAACACAAAAGTACATGCATCAACACTAAACCTAAGATAACATCCATTTACAAACTTAAACAAAGGAAAGCGAAATCTGCTGGAAAATTACTTACATCATCCTCAAAGTTCTGGGAACAGCTTTCAAAGCCTGAGAGTAGTTTCCAGGACATTTCTTCAGACACTGCAGCTGTGTGAGAAAAAGCGAAGGAAACATTCATGATCAATCATGAAGTAGAAAAGTAATACAGGTCAAACATATGTGCAGATAATAAGATCACCATGCTAAAAGCATATAAATCACAGAAAGGACTACACAAATCAGCCAAGGCAGTTGTAGGATTACTCATCATAGCAAAAAAGTTACAAATATAATTATATTAAGAAAATAATACACATATATATATTCTAATTTTGTTAATGATTTTCTTAGTTTTCAGACTTCAGAAAATTGTAAAAGAAAATCAAGTAGAGATTTCTGAGTTTTGTTAGTTCTAAAATTGCTTAAAAGTCATGATTTAGGGGTGGGAAGAATTTGGTGAGAAAATAAGAAGATGAGCCTTTGGCCAAAAAGCTGTGTGCGTCCAGTCTTGGTGGAAAATAATGGTCTCAGAGTATTTTTTTTTTTTTGTTTGAAAAAAAAGTTCCAGGGTTGAAAAGCATTGGTCATATATCGGTGTGCTTAGCCACACTTGCATGGAAGTAAACACCAAAACACTGCAAGATACAAAGAAGTTGAAATGCAGAGACTTACAACAGCTCTTTCAGCAACAAGATATCGAGGTAATTTCCTTAAGGTCCCGTCAATATCATTACTTTCCTTATAGTATTTCCGTGCCTCGGTAATCACATCTCTTTGTAATCAAATATTAGGTTAAGGAAAACTGCAAACCCACAGGATGCCAAAGCAGCATGCAATAAACCACTTTAGCTAACTTACTAGTTACTAGACATAAACTATAAGGGAAAGAGACAGTATCTACCCAACAGCTGTAAACATTAAAGGATATCTCCTTCCCTTGGTTCAAGCATCATGCTTACAGTAGATTTCCACTCTCCTCTCAGTAGTGAAGCTCCAATAAGATGTGTTGGAATTGAACCACTTCCAAATCTCTGAATTCAATAGCATGAATTTGATTAAGTTACTAACCATAAAACGAAATGTTTTGTGCATAACATAAGAATCTAACACCTTTAACTCTAGTAATCAACTTTTCTACAGTCAACTTATAAATGCTTTATCTTTGATGAAATTAACACTAAACTAGTGTTATTATAATATTTTAATAGCATATAAGTTTCATTCTTTTCAATGATAAGAAGGCCATTCCAAAAATAAATAAATTTTAAGAAGAACAACTATAAACTTCCAACACAACGAATCATTTACATGCTACCATTTGAAGTGGGTAGAAGCTTGTGGAAATGAGATAAATCTATAGTAACTTTCCTAAAGACCTATGGTGTATCTTTAACTTAGTCCTGACATGTATTTACTATTTGAATCAAGACATTTGAGTGATGCATTAGGTTATGGACATTCTATAGTCTACGATAGCTTTTCATGTAAAACACATGAAAAGTACATGTTGGCTTGAAAAAATTTAATGCCTTTGTAAAATATCTATCAAACTGGGGCATACGGGTTGTGATGCAAATGAAAATCCAATAAATGCTATGGACAGATACCAGATGGCATGTACTTTAAAATGAACAAAATGACATCATTTGAATTTAAGTGATCACTTGGTTTTTGTGGCACGTGCTAAGTAGCGACTCATTTATTTATTTAAAAGATGTCTCCTGCACATTCAGGGTAGTATGTGTAGGGTTAAGTTTAAGGTGACACAAGATATCTAACACTGAATTATTGACCATTACCTATGGACATTAAACAATCAACTATTGTTTTGGCCATCAATCCATTAAGCAGTTGACGAGACAGATATCTAAGGCTGAATTATTGACCATTATTTATGGGCATTAAACAATCAACTATTGTTTTTGGTCATCAAATAATTAAGCAGTTGACAAGACATCCTCCAGCACAAGAGATCTATCTTCTCGCCTTTTACGTCTATCACTATTGCAAATAAGGAGTTTAAACTGGAAAAAGAAAATTGCAAAACAACTCAAAGCTGAGAGCGAGAGCGAGAGAGTACTTGTAAACCAAAGTAGTTAACAAATCCCTGTTTTCCTAAGGCATTTGCAGAGGCCTGGATGATATCTTCAGAATCTGCAACAACTCCTCTGAAAGATATGTGAGTGCATGGAATAAGCGAATAAGGTGTTGATACATAAAAGTGTCCATGATTTGATGATTTATGGAAGAGCAAACATGGAGTAGACAAATATGCTTTACCTCAATGTAATTGTAAAGCGATTTCCCAGGAGTTGGCCAAGAGAAAGTCCTTCTTTCACATAGCTGGGAGAAATGCAATTATTACATTAGCATGCATTACAAGCCAAAGGAGTGGGAAAATCATGAACTCATATTCCTCAGCCCTACCAAAAGTCGCCTACTTTGATACCGATCAACCTATCATTCAAAGCAGCCAATCTACTTGCAAACTGTTTAAAGACGGTTACCTGGAAACACAATATGAACTAATGAAGCACCAGTATGCAAGTATGATATTTAAATTTCAGTAAGTTCATTCATTCACTGAGCAACCAATACACTTGAACTAGAAAACTGACATTGATAGGATTGAATGCAGTAAAATATGTATAATAACAAAAATGAGAAGCAATCCAACTAAGGAGCAAATATACAGCATTCAGAGAATGAAGCAGCAAGATGAGGGAGTACCACTTACCCTTTGACAAGTAACAGCACGCTTATCCTTTGTACCCGCGAACCCAAATGCCCTTGGCTACAAAAAAATATCAATCTATTAAATCACAAAATGACAGACAAGAACTACACAGTTTGACATATCTAATTCACCAAAAGTAATACTTAAATGTTTTGCTCTGTGTCATAGTGGTGAATCTAAACCACAACACCACAGGTGATTGGTAACATGTTTATACCCGTAGGATAACACTAATATGGACACATGATGTTGAATATGGTAAGTTAAAAGACATGTAAAGATAACGAAAAGGCATTTTTATCATATCAGTTCAAACGAGTTAGCTCTGTTCATTCATGCAATGGAAAGCAGAGAGCATATGGTGAACCATTAACTCTATCACGAGCTTCCTGACCCGGACACTAAAATTATTTTTCTTTTCTGTTTCTTTTAAGGTAATACGAACCACAGCAATTACTATATAAACTGCTTTATCATTGCAGAGGCATAATGGAAACAAATAACAGCATACCTGTATACCAAGCATCTTTCCTATAACTCCTAAAGCTTCTTGTGTATCCTTGTTCTCCTTGAAAAGATGAAACCTGAACATTAACATTGGAAAATCTTTGAATAAGGTGAAGAAGAACTTCTACAGAAAAACAGATAGTAGAAGAAAAGAAGAATACACAAATGAATTAGGCAGCTCCAATGCGCCAATACAAATGAATTAGGCGGCCCCATTGCGCCAATACCACAAAATAGTAAATAAAGATATACTTAAATGAGGCAGGCCTCTCTATCTAAATGAGCGAGAGGTTTAATCTTTATAAGCCAGAACCCCATTACAATACCCTTTTGTTACCTTAGGAACTTGCCAACATGCTCTGACCAGTCATCAACACCTCTGCTATCAAAAGGTTTATCACCCCTTTCTTTTCGCTTTTTCGAATTTCTGCCTCTGCCATTCTGCCCTCCCGAATTTAGTCTCACACGGATGCACTTTGATGAAGCATCTGGTCCATCCACTGCGTCGGTCACAAGGAACTTTAAGTTCTCCTTAAAAAAGTTATGCACCGCCTGAAATACCAAGGAGATTTAGTTCTAAAGACTATTACTTTCTTCATCACATTAGCACATATTCTCTAGAAAACTAACCGTCCTATGAACTTTATCATAGTCTGGTGAGAGCACAATAGGCATAACACCATCTTCACTCCCCGAATTAACCTCCCTGATGAAAGCTTCCAACCGTTCAACATCTTCACCACTAGCAAGACACCTAAACTTCTCGATTTCAGCACTATAATCTTTACTCGCAGCATCCTCCGTCTTCGCTCCGTTTTCCTTCACTACCTGAACTCATCACAACAAAATTACACTTCCATAAGCACATTACACACTTCAAATTCATTCAAAAACAAATCAAATAAAACAAAAAAGCCTTATCTACCTCCGGCGGAGCTTCCAAATTGGTCAAATGAACCACATTTCCTTCCATATCGACTTCATTCACCATAAAATCAGAATACCTGCATCAATAAAACAACAAAGCCTCAATCGCTATAGCTTTATCTTATCAACCATTCAACATGCATGAAAAAATTTAAAAATATATTAAAAAAATTTAATTAATCACAGACTACATTTCTGAGTAAATACAGTAGCAACAGGCTACTTAGCTTTAAAAATTAATCAGAAAAAAAATGAGAAAAAGGAGACGACCTTTGCTTAAGAATGCCGCGAAAACCGGGGAGAGGAGAGATGTAGCAGAATATTCCGACTTCGGATTCCTGCGTTGTCATCGCCGTCAGAGCTTTCACGGCGGTCGGTGGTGGTGGAGGAGTTGCAGAGCAGTAGCAGTTGTAGGGTTTTAGATTCGGGAAGCACGACGATACAGAATTAAGCCACATTTTATTATCACCACAAAACGCACCGTTTTGATAACTTAATCCCGTACTTCTCGCTTTGTTTATATCCTCAAAAGTAATCAAATCCGACGGCCAGAAACGAAAATCGCACACCGACGGTTGAGATCAGATTGGGGCGGGGAAATTACGGTTTTGGCCTCGGGAGTTTGAGGCTGTCAAAGATAGTTGGAGAAGGAAGAAGACGAGTGAAACAGTGCGTTGCTGAGTCTGAGTCAATTCTCTCTCTCTCTGAAATTCGAAGAGATCCGAAGCCGGCCGACGAGGAGAGAGAAACTGCGGCGGAGCTATGGTGAGCAAGACGGAGGAGGCGGAATTGAACAGGCTGGAGAGCCAGGTAGATAACGGAGGAGGAGGAGCGTGGGAGTATATGTGCCTGGTGAAGAAGCTGAAGGTGCGGCGGTCGGAGAAGGTTTTGAAGCACGGCATGTCGATCTTGAATGACCTCAGCAAACGATCCAGTCTTGGACCGGAAGGTGAGGATTTGAGCTTCGGATTTGGATTGGAATTTGGATTTGGATTTGTGTTTGATTTGATTGAGCTAGGTTGAATTTGTGTTAAGTCTATTGAGTTTTGATAGATTGCTGTTGATTTTGTGATATTGATGTGTTCTGCGAAAAGTGTAGTATTTCGATATCAAAGTATCAGAGATGGTTAAAATTGTGTGAGTTGAAAGAGCTTAGCTTAGTGATGCAAGTAATATTTTTCGGCGAGTAAGAGGTTTATGACAGAAATTGGTAATGAATTGAGTAGACAAATCCCATTCGAGTCATAGCTATATTTAATCATGAAAGAATGTATGCTGTTTTTAGCATGTCTCCAAATTTAAAGTTCCTCTTTGTAATTCTCGATGCAGTGTGGACTCTATATGAGCAGGTTGCAGTTGCGGCCATGGACTGCCAGAGTCTTGATGTTGCAAAGGTATAATACTAATTTCCTTTAGCTTGAACTTCTTTAGTACTTTGAACAATTTTAGACTTTGATGGTGATGTGTTGTTGTATTTCTTTCGGCCAATCAATCATATTGTATCTGATGGTAACTTTAGGCTTCGCATGGACTGAGTTTTACATGTGTGTGTAAATCATATACGATTTGTCTTACTGCTAAAATTTTGTGCAAGTACACACAAATAGTATAAGGGTTATCTTATGTGCCTTCACTTGATTTTTGCAGGACCTCATCAAGCTTTTACGGAAGGAATTTCCAGAGAGTAAAAGAGTTGGTAAGTCAAATAATTTAAAATCATGTCTAGAGAGAGGCTAATCTTTCATTCTTAAGTAATGTCAAAGTACCTGGCTAACCTTGATGTTGTTAGCTATTGCCATGTGGTGGCTAAGATATTTGTTTTTTCATATACAACAGGTAAGCTAGAGGCTATGTTGCTTGAGGCAAAGGGATCCTGGGCAGAGGCGGAGAAGGCTTATTCAAGCCTTTTGGAAGATAGTCCACTTGATCAAGTAAGTTCTGAACAAATTCTTCCTTGAAGGATCAATGTAATTTTTGAAGATGAGTTCTTTTATTGTGTGACCTTTGTATCTAATATGTAAATAATCTATTATTCTTTTGCAGGTAATACATAAGAGAAGGGTAGCGATGGCAAAGGCGCAAGGCGATACTTCAGGCGCCATTGAATGGCTTAACAAATATCTTGAAATGTAAGGCATATATTCACTGCCTTGACAAAAATATGTTTAATGTATGAAAAAAAAAAAAAGCTGTTGACTTGTCTTTTCCATCTGTTTACAGATTTATGGCCGATAATGATGCTTGGAGAGAGCTGGCAGAGATCTATGTCTCATTGCAAATGTACGTATCTACAGATTTAAGGAAGTTTAGTGGCTTCAGTTGTCTATGTTTTGTTCTGAATTGATAAGTGAGTCTCTCTGTAAACTAGGTACAAGCAAGCTGCGTTCTGCTATGAGGAGCTGATATTAGCACAACCTACTGTTCCGCTCTACCACTTGGCTTATGCTGATGTATGTTGCTTTTCCCCCTTCTGGTCAATTATTACTGTTGCTCTGTGACACTTTGTGTATGAACACCCAGTAATCGAATTGCAATCAATGTTCTTGATATTTGTCGCCCTACTATGTTATGTTTGAAATGGCAAGATGTGAAAAATTCTTGGTTTGAAGACTTGAAGTAGCATAGCGGATGTCCAAAGTGACCATGATTAACGTACTAATCACCAGGTGTAAATAAGATAAATCAAATCTCTGATATTTTGCTTTATTTGTTCAACAGATTCTTTACACTCTTGGTGGATTAGAAAACATACAGACAGCAAAGAAGTACTACGCTTCTGTTATAGACTTGACTGGGGGCAAGAATATCAGAGCACTATTTGGAATTAGCTTGGTGAGTCCTTTCTCTCCTTTTGAGGTGCATTAACTAAGAAATGTTCTTTTATATTGAATTACTTCATAGTGTAGATCATTGCTGATCCTGCTCGTACTGAAACTTATCTCTAGTTACATTCTCCTTTTTTCTCTTTAAAATTTTCTTCTTCCGATTCTATATTAAACATCTGCCACTGAATTGTTTCACTCCCTCTTTACTCCTGTCTTGTGCCAAACTGGAATGACTGAAAGAATGTTTAACTTCTGCTTGCAGTGTACTTCTGCCATCGGACAACTTGCGAAAGGAAGGAACAAGGAAGACAAGGAGACCCCAGAGCTACAGTCACTGGTAGTAACAGCCTTGGAGAAAGACTACAAGCAAAGAGCTCCGGACAAGCTTTTTCTGCTTACTACTGCCTTAAAATCATTGAAAGTTTCATCGTAACAACTTAGTCGTTGAAGCATCTCCAGTTTAGTGCACCCACTCCAACAGCAAAAGGTGGCGCCTTGATGCCAAAAAGGGCTTGGAAATACAAGGACCTCATATCATAGTTGTGTCAACTGATTTGTTTCCCCTATTTGTTATGCCCATTTCCCAGACCCTTAGGACGCCATAGTGGCTAACTAGGAATGTATGACTGTATGAGTAAACTTCCGTATCTCAGTTGCTTTATTTGCTCGGACATTTCTTCTTTCTGGATTAGGAGTACATTGGTGCTAAATTAAACACAAATCGTGATGTTATTTACAGAACAGTTGTAGCCTGTTTCTAGCTACTTTCATTTTTCGTGTTGGGATTTCAAATTGTTCTATAAACTGTGTTATTTTTCCTTCATCCACATTTCCAGAACACACCGTAAGTCGCAATTACTTGCGTACCAAGTTTTATCATGGTGATCCTAAACAGTAATAATTTTTGACTAGATCAAACGGATAATCCGTAACAGAAAATGGACTCTCTTGAATTCTCAACCATGCCACTATCGTAAATAAACGCATTAACCAGGGGCATACACCAGATGTTCTACCCAATATTAAACCTCCGCCACAACCCTCAGGCTGTCCTATTATTTCAATAGCAGTGTCACTTCTTCTTCCTCGTTACCAAAACCCTAGCCACCTCTTCTCTCTCAACCATGGCCGTCGGGTGCTCCTCTCTCTAGAAATTCTCATTCTTCATTATTATTCTTATCTGAAATTCTGAGTTTTTTTTTTTATCTGATTTGGTTGAATTTGCAGCAAGAACAAGCGAATTTCGAAGGGGAAGAAGGGAGGGAAGAAGAAGGCGTAAGTTCCATTCCCGCATTGTCTCTGATTTTGTTTTGCTCAAATATACCATCTTTTATCTCAATTGTGATTTTTTACTGAGGTTAAAATTTCGCAGAGCTGACCCGTTTGCCAAGAAGGATTGGTACGATGTCACGGCACCTAGTCTCTTCAATGTCAGGAAAGTCGGTGTGACCCTCGTCACCAGAACTCAGGGAACTAAGGTACGTATCTGACTACGTGTATTTTTATACAAAAACGTATGTTATGTATTTGAATTCCAT
Source organism: Fragaria vesca subsp. vesca (assembly GCF_000184155.1). Taxonomy (NCBI): domain Eukaryota; kingdom Viridiplantae; phylum Streptophyta; class Magnoliopsida; order Rosales; family Rosaceae; genus Fragaria; species Fragaria vesca. Next base: position 328,189 of record NC_020496.1, on the reverse strand, counting down.
AATGTATGTTCCTGATCATTTTCGTTCATCGAAACTGCAATGGTGTATTTTGTTGCTTGTTTTGAAAACCTGTTTTGAGTAGGGATTGTGTTTGTTTCGTTTACTGAACAGATTGCTTCTGAAGGACTCAAGCATCGAGTATTCGAGGTTTCTCTGGCTGATCTCCAGAAGGATGAGGATCATGCTTACAGAAAGATACGTCTAAGAGCAGAAGATGTGCAAGGGAAAGATGTGCTCACTAACTTCTGGGTATGGCACTGTTTTACTGCGGTCTATTTGTGTATAGCTCGAATATGGTTGCTATGTTTTACGTAGATATATCCTTTATATGTTACAGGGGATGGATTTCACCACTGACAAGCTGAGGTCGTTAGTCCGGAAGTGGCAGACACTGATCGAGGCTCATGTGGATGTAAAGACTACTGATAACTATACCCTTAGGTTGTTTTGTATTGCATTTACCAAGAGACGCGCAAATCAGGTCAAGCGTACCTGCTATGCTCAATCCAGTCAGATTCGTCAGGTCTGTTTTGGTGTCATGTTTGTCATTTCATGTCGATTATACTCTATATTGCATGCAGATGATGATATTTTTGTGCTTGTGTCCTGTCAGATTCGCCGCAAGATGAGAGAAATTATGATAAACCAGGCTTCAGCCTGTGATCTGAAGGAGTTGGTGCAGAAGTTTATCCCTGAGATGATTGGCAGAGAGATTGAAAAGGCAACATCCAGCATCTATCCACTGCAACATGTTTTCATTCGAAAAGCCAAGATCTTGAAAGCTCCCAAGTTTGATCTTGGCAAGTTGATGGAGGTATATTCTTATCCAGAGATGCTTTTTCTGGCACATCCTCTGAAATATATTAACGTTAACCAGGAAGAATGTGTTTCTGAATTTGATTCTTTTGTCTGACTAGGTTCATGAGAAAAAAGAGGACGTCGGTGTGAAGATTGATAGACCAGCAGAAGAAATTGTGCCCGAGGAGACCACCATTGTCGGGGCATGAATTGATTTATGAAGACCTTGCTCGCTTTGCTGGCTAAAGTTTTGATCATCGATTCAGACAGATGCAGACTTGATCTGCTTACTCGAGTATTATTAAGCAATCTTTTAGTTGATGTTCAGTTTTCTTTCTCTCTTTTAAATTCACTAGTAAACTCAATTTATATAATACACATTCTTGGTCCATTTAGTTGCTGCAGTTAAGTAAGGCAGTGAAGGCACTTATTCTTTTAGAACAAACCTACATAGCAACCCCTATTGAGCGAATGCAACTAGACAAGTTTGCTTTGCTTCTTGTGGTGGAACATTTAGGACCAGTTGGATTTAAACTTGATGCTAATAGCATTGTTTAGATGGCAAGAAGCAAACAGAAGGTAACATCTTCATTCCTTCCATAAAACTGACCCGCTTAGTTTACGACAGCCAACTGATCGCAGCATTGTATGACAAGTCCTATGCGTTGCTCTCCCTGCAGGCCATGGAAACCATCACAAAGGTCAAAAGAAGGGTAGAGACTAGAGAGTTCTTTTACGTAGAGAGTAAATGCCCTACATGAAATTTGGAAAATGCAATAAATCGAAAGGTAGAGAGTTCTTTTGGGAAAAGATGGCACGGGTCATGTTCCAAGTTATTTCTAAAAACAATAGTTCCAGCACTACTCATGGCAAACACAAACTTCTCCACCCTCTATTTTGTTCAGTGTCAAAGTTTTAGATATCCATGTGATTTTGCCTCTAATTCAACTTCTTTTCTTTCTTTCTTATAGCTACCTAGCTAAACTCAACCTTATGGCGATCCTTTGTCCTTCAAACAAAACTTATTGTATTATAGTAGCCATCACCTATTCTTTCTTTCATCTCGTATCTGTTACAGCAATAATCAATACCAACAGTATTAATGGTGGTTTCAGCACGCATCTCATCCGAAGAAATGCCCCAAATTCACCATTGCACAAACACAGGAACAACAAAAACTTTCGACAGTTGTTGGATCCAAACACGCCTGGATTCCCATTAATAAACGATCAGGGTCTCGGACATGTTCTGAAGTTCTCACTAGGAACCGGTACCCCATCCTCAGATGTTTATGCATTAGCGGATACAGGTAGCCCTTTAAAATGGACGCAATGCAAGCCGTGTAAAAATTGCCATATTTGACCCGAGTACATCCCCAACTTAGAAGAACATTACTTGTTCTGAAAAAGAGTGTAGACTTGTCGACGACATGAGAGAACCACTAAACATTCCACCAGATTTCTGTACAAAAAATCCTACAAGGTGTCCTTATGGTCTTACATATGGAGGCGGGGGAATCAGTGAAGGTGAGGCTACTTTGACATCCAGGACAGGGGAGGCTATCACCCTACCAGATATTATCTTTGGGTGCACGCATTCCCTCGTAGACCCAGCTAGTTTAGGAGATACAATAGGGTTGATCGGATTAGGACGTGGACCCTTGTCATTTGTTTCTCAGATTGCTCCCTATGTTGGAGGGAACAAATTTTCTCATTGCTTGGTGCTCTAGATACTGATCCCAAAATCGAAAGCAAGATCAATTTCGGAAATGGGAGTGAAGTTTCAGGTGAAGGGGTTGTCTCAACACCATTGGTGCCAGACGAGGATATGCACTATGTTGTGATGGCAGAAGGAATGACCATCGGAAATGAATTTGTTCCGTTTTACTCAAACGTGACATCGCTCAACAAAATTAAGATGGTACTCGACTCAGGCTCAACTTTAACGACGTTACCTCAATATATTTTTGACAGGCTGATAACTGAGCTGAACAAGACACTTGATCCGCAATTGCGACCGTTCGTTATGACTGAACCAAGAACGCTTTTCTGCATAAACTCGACGACAATTCCAGAAGAACCAAAAATGAGTTTTCATTTCGAGGGTGGTGCCGAAGTGCAGTTAGCGACAGAAAAAATGTTCATGAAAAAAGATGATGAAAATAACATATCATGTTTGGGAATCCTACGAGGTAATGAGGGTTCATTAGAACCTGATATGGGTATTTCAGGAGCCGTTACGCAGGAGAATATGTTGGTTGGTTTTGACCTGGATAGAGAAGTGGTATCCTTCAAGCCAACTGATTGCTCAAACTAATAGAACAGTGTAATTTTCCTTGTCTCCTTATCTCTCCATTTCCCTATTTGTATTTTCTTTTGATTAAAATAGGTATGAGTCCCTAGTCCCGACTTTGATTAGGCCGAAAGCACTTTGTAAGAACAAATAAGAAATGATCGAAATAAGAAAAACAACATTACTGTGTTAGTGATTGATGTGTTTATGAGATTGAGCCATGATATTAAGTAACAGTATGCTTGTTATAGTGAAACATTAGAGACCCTTATAAGGGATCAGGCTTTAGCTGATTCAGATTCCTAACCAAGTAATGAACATGGAAGTACGTACCTTAGTGGATGGAGGTGATTACAGATTGGTGAATGGTAGTGGAACTGATCTCAGAGTCAACTTCCTACCACCCTTCCAAGATTTTAATGACCCAAACTTGCCAATGCTATTGTGACTATGAGGTGGTGATACCCTCTTCGAGTTTGGAGAGGCTGACTTCACACAAATAGAGCTAGGTTGGCTCGTTTTAGGTCTATCCAATGCCTCAAAAGTTTCTTCTTCTGGGATCGCCTGAAGATGCTTTTCAAGCCTAGGAGATGATGATTGACTAGAATGAAGAGAAATTTGTTCACTTGTCCTATTGAGATCAGTGGTTGGGAGTTGGTCTGGAGGTGATCTGCAAAATTAAACGAAAAGGCTTCAAATATGTATAATATATATCTCAAATGAAGTATAAGAGCCACAGTGGATAGAAATCAAAACCTGCAGATCTCAGAGAGTATCATTGGGTCATTCTTCTCATGGACTCCTGATTCTCCTTCAACTTCAGTGTCCTCAGATCCTAGACCTCCTATTGGACAAAGAATAAGAATCACTTGAAACTACAGGAATATTTACAGGCAAGCTGCACTGCCTTGGGTAGAATCATACAATTACTTTCGACAAGTTTGCTGTTTTTTACTCTACAAAAGTTTTATTAATACTGCACAGAGAAGCTCATCGACAAGGTGATGTAAGTAACAGATCTTTAGCAATAATGAAGTGCAAGGATATTAGAAAAGAAAATAATTAGAAACAGAGAACAGACCTGATAAACGCTGACCGCCCTTCTGACCAAAAGTGTTTTTGCAGCCTACACATTTGCATTGCAAAGAGCACCCAGCACCACCCTTGATGAAAAAATCAAAGAGTCGTAATAGCTCAGTCAGAACATTTTAGAGCGGCTTTTAGATCATATAAAGAAAGCAGACTAGAAGGTCAGTACCTGGAAGCATACACAGTATTTCTTCAAGCAGCTTGATTTTTTACAGTTGCATCCCCTTTTGTGCCTAGCTGAAGTTGGAGTAGATTTGGTTTCCTCCTGCATGGGAATATTGGGAGTCTACATTTAGGCAATGGAAATTACCAAAGAAATAGTATCCGATGACTGATTAGCACCACACCACCGCAACCCAATTCTCACTACGAATATTATTGCTGAATGATTGGTCCAAAAATAATTGGGTTGCAAGGCCGTGGTGTCTCCTAAATATGATGCTGAGATGACTCACTGTCAGAAAGTACAAGTAGCTCAGTGATATATTTTTACCACAAATTGAGAAACAGCTTCAGCGCTTCCAACCACTCTAGGAGCAAATGCAAGTGGATTGCGAAGTTCAATGAGCCTTCGAGTCTCATGAACAATTTCTACATGAATACTCTTGTTGAAGCAATTAAAACATGAACAAGGCTCAACACAGTAGAGACCAGCAGCAAAGCATTCACAATAACTGTGTTAAGGAACATAGCTGGTCGTCAAATTTAGTGAACAATTGAAAAGAAAAGAAAATTTTGCATAGTGCACAAGATTAATGGCAAAAGCTGACAATTGTGATAGTCTATTTATAGCTATCTAGTACTACTAATGTAAAATAAACTCCAAGATCAGGAGAAAAGTATCGACACTAATAGGTAAAAGACTCACAGTTTCAAGCATTTTGACCTCCTACAATTACAGCGCTTGCAGGCCCTGCTTTCTCCAACATGTTTTGTCTCAACACTGCATAATTTAAACTTAAGGTAAAATCAAATCTTTAGGTAAAGAGATTGAAGGTCATTCAAAATTTTCTGTGCATACCTCTTCCTTTTTGGGCTACTGTGTTCAGATTCTTCAAAAGTATGCTTACATGTTTGAAGAGTACTTTCTGCAAGATGAGCTCCATTCTTGCATGCAACAGATTCATCTTCTGAATAGTTCAAAATTAATGATTCATCACGAGAATCCTCACCTGGAGTGATAGTAGTATAGCATGTCTTGGAGTCTGGCATACTCATCACTTGACTTTCCGAAGCCAGAGTCTTGACTGTTAAATTAGTTTCGCATGGAGTTGCAAGAGCATTCAAGTGCAAACCAATACCAGGTAATCTAGCTGATGAGAAAGCACACACCATTCCAGTTGTAGTTTGAATCAACTCCTTTACAACAGTTGGAGCTTCACAATTGGACCTCATTGAGACTGAACAAGTGCCACTAGAATCACTTACTAATTTTCTTTTATGAGTTTCTGCCTTGTCAAAAACCAAACAGCGTCTGTGAATCGTATGTGACTGAGAACTAGGCTAGAAAGGAACAAACAAACAAATCGTTACATTATTATATAATATATGATATTGTTGCATGCATCACTATGGATTTATATGATCTATTTCTTCAGCTTTGTTTTTGTATGAGTGTGCACACGTGTGTGAGGGAGGAAGGAAAGAAATGCATAAAACAAATGGAGAAGTTCAGTGCATAGAAAGCTGTTAGAAGCGAAGCATATTGTGGTCAACTTGGTCATTTTAGAGTTACTGGGGTACTCAGGGAAATCAGCTTCAACAGTTATTCACAAATTATATAGCATCTGCAACCTGTACAAATATTGATCAAGCCTATGTATTACCTTGCAGCTAGGAGGGGTGCATTTGTGACGCTTGACATCCACTGTATTACTTGGATTGACATTTAAATCCAGTAAAGGTCGAGAAAGAATTGATGGTGCTTGCTCTATTTCCATCAGGTCCCAAATAGGTTCTGAAGTACTGAACTTTTCCGATTCACATTGTTCACTAGAATCAATAGGACCAACAGTTTCCACCAACTCCTTGCCATTGTGATTCTCTTGTAGGTTGTCTAAAATAAAAGAGACTGTACCACCATCTACTGTTTTAGAAACAAAATATTCAGTTTCAGAATTACTGAACTTTTTTAATGCAAATTGTTCACTGGAACCCATAGGATCTGCCGTATGCCTTATCTCCACATCATTGTGATTGTCCACTAGGATGTTTGATACAAAAGACATTACCCCAGGATCACCTGTTTTAGGATCTTCCTCGGCAGAATTCTCTTCAATGATTTCGAAATCGAAGTTCAACAGATCATCAGCATCAGAAACTGACATCTCCCAGTCAAATCCGGCTCGACAGATTCTGAGTAAATGTGCTTCCCTTTCAGATGAAGAATGCCCTCCTTTTGGTTGATGAATATAAGATTGAACAACCGATTCAGGTGTGCCATCTGCCTTAGTAGCATCAAAAGGTACCACATTGCTCTCGGGGCTACCACAACTTAACTTCAAGGTACTTGGCAACTCAGCTGCTAGTTCTAAACTCTCTGCTGGTACTAAGTCTCCGATTACTGAACATTCCAATTGCTCACTAACAATTGAATCTCCATCAGAAGTACTATTTAGATTACAACTTCGAGAGATCCCAGGCTCCCATGCCTCGGAGAAGTGATGCCTGACAGCAACAGACACGAAAACACTAGTGTAAATATTATGACCAACATGCTTTTCATTTCAATTCAACAAATCAGGAACAGATAAATAACTGTACCTCTTTTGTAACAACTTATTTCGACATGGGGAAACAATATGCGGCGGAGTAAACCCAGATGGGGGAGAAGCAAAGCTCAGTGAGTTGAATGTGTGGTCATTTCTTATGAACTTGATAGGCTCAATTGGAGAAAGATTGCTAATGAAATTGGAAACAGGTGATTCCTACAATTCCAAAAACAGTAAGATCTCATTCCATAGCCCTCAAAAGGTCACAATTCAACTGATTTTGAGTAAAGTCACAACCTTTAGCCCTCAAAAGGTCACAAATTCAATTTTGAGTAAAGTCTCAACCTTTTGATGTATACACAATAGTAAAACTATAAATTTTACTGCTTTAACAGAAATCAGATCCTTTACCTTGTTCTAGATTACATCAAAAGATTCAAAACTAATTCACATTGAATTCAAACAATGATCCACTAGAACCCTAAAAATCGAACCCAAATCCACAAATTCAAGCCTCACAGAAACCCAAAAACAACAAATTCCATTGAAACTGGTCTAAAGAACAGAACCCATATGAACCCATACAAGTATTCACAAAATTAAGAAGAACCCAGATATCAAAATAGAATACAGATTGAGACTTTGGCAAAATTGACCTGGAATACTGAAACCAAAGGAGTGGACTGGTTCTTCAGAGGAGTATCCATGCCCAGAGACCAGAGTTCAGAGGTGAAAAGTCCAAATCATCCCTGAAAGTCAAAACTGTGATGGTTTCTCTCTTTCTCTCTCTAAAATTGATTTCAGAATAAAGAGAGGGAGAGGAAATGGAGGGAGGCTAATGGCGGGAAAAAGAAATAAATAAATAAATATTTCGTAACTCAGGACGCCACGTCATTATGTATTTTCCTTCTTTTTTCTTTTTTTTTTATAATTGTAAAACATTTTATACTCAGATTGGTTTTATATGATCTTTTAGGTTTTGGAGAGAATGAGTTTGCTCTTGATTTAGAGGGGAAAAATGACATAAATAAATATGTTTTAACTACTTCAATATGATAATGTTATGTTCTCATATATAAAAAGACAAAGTAGAAGTTGTTTTGCTGGTCTGTTAAGTGGAAACGTATACCAAGTGGTCTTAGGCGTCATACTTATCATAACAGTTGCTTTGTCTTACTGTAGTTTGGGAGTAGAGGTTATTCTCTTTATTTGCTTTTTAGTTTTCATGTCCATTTTTTTGGACGTAGTTTTAAAGTTTAGTTTGGATTGTTCGCTTGTTTGGACTTTAGTTTTAGTATTTCATTTTATCGAATAATGGTTCTTTGAGCTTGTATCAGAGTTTATCTCCTGCTTGACCAGGCACGGCTTCGGCTCAATTGGTAGTTTTGGTTTTTGCCAATGAATGGGCTATGCCCGATGAATAACATCCATTTCCCTAAAAAAAAAAAAAAAGAATAAAGTAGCATAAAGAAAAAGATTAAAATACAAGTTTGCACGAACTCTGCTCCGTGATGAACTCTTGATTCTATGATTCTAAGATCTTGTAGGACAAGTCCTACGCTTTGCTCTCCCTGCAGCAGGCAGTGGAAACCATCACAAAGATGAAACGGATCATAAGTTAAGTAAATAAGGGCTTATATAGAATTTGGTGCAGAGCAAATGCCCTTCATGCAATTTGGAAAATGCAATAAATCGACGGGTAAAGAGTTCTTTTAGGAAAAGATGGCCCGGGTCATGTTCCAAGTTATTTCTAAAAACAATAGTTCCAACACTACTCATGGCAAACACAAACTTCTCAACCTTCTATTACAACAAATCAATATGGTAAGATTCATGCAAATTATTATTTTTTTATATATTTATAGGTTACAAATCGTGATTTTGCCTCTAATTCAACTTCTTTTCTTTCTCTAAACTCAACCTTATGGCGATCCTTTGTCCTTTAAAGTTTAAACAAAACTAATTGCATTATAGCAGCCATCACTTATTTTCTCTTTCATCTCATACATTTCCCTGTTACAGCAATAATCAATACCAACAGTATTAATGGAGGTTTCAGCGCGCATCTCATCCGAAGAAATGCCCCAAATTCACCATTGTACGAACATAGAAACAACAAAAACTTTCGAAGATTGTTGGATCCAAACACGCCTGGATTCCCATTAATAAACGATCATGGCGCCATACATCTTCTGAAGTTCTCATTGGGAACCCCACCCTCAGATGTTTATGCAATTGCTGATATTGCTGATACAGGCAGCAGTTTACTATGGACCCAATGCAAGCCGTGTAAGAATTGCTCCAAGACCAAATATGCCATTTTCGACCCGAGTAAATCCTCAACTTATAGGAACATTACTTGTTCTGATAAAGAGTGTAGACTTGGCGACGACATGAGAGAATCACCAAACATTCCCCCAGATTTCTGTACAAAATATCCTACAAGAAGGTGTCCTTATGGTCTTACATATGGAGGCGGGGGAACCAGCGAAGGTGTATTGGCAACAGAAACAGTTGCTTTGACATCTAGGACAGGGAATGCCGTAACCCTAAAAGATATTATCTTTGGGTGTGGGCATTCCACCAAACAGCCATCTAGTACTAGAGTGGAAATGGGGGTGATCGGGTTTGGACGTAGACCCATGTCATTTGTTTCTCAGATTGCTCCCTATGTTGGAGGAAATAAATTTTCTCATTGCTTGGTGCCTCTAGCTACTGATCCCAAAATCGAAAGTAAGATCAATTTCGGAAATGGGAGTGAAGTTTCAGGTGAAGGGGTTGTCTCAACTCCATTGGTGCCAGACGAGGGTCACTATATTGTGATGGCAGAAGGAATGACCATCGGAAATGAATTTGTTCCGTTTTACTCAAACGTGACATCGCTCAACAAAATTAAGATGGTACTCGACTCAGGCTCAACTTTAACAACGTTACCTCAACATCTTTTTGACAGGGTAATAACTGAGCTGAATAAGACACTTGATCCAAAAATGCAGTCGTTCTTTGTGACTAAACAACAAACACTTTTATGCTTCAACTCGACGGAAATTCCAGAAGAACCAAAAATGAGTTTTCATTTCGAGGGTGGTGGCAAAGTGCAGTTACTTACAGAACAAATGTTTGTAAAAAATGATGAAAAAAACATATCATGTTTTGGAATCAAGCGTCCAGGTGATAAGGGAGCAGTAGAACCTGATATGGGTGTTTTTGGAGCTATTATGCAGGGAAATATGTTGGTTGGTTTTGACCTGGATAGAGAAGTGGTATCCTTCAAGCCAACTGATTGCTTAACCTACTAGAACAGTGTAATTTTCCTTGTCTCCTGATATCTCCATTTCCCTATTTGTATTTTCTTTTGATTAAAATAGGTATGAGTCCCTAGTCCCTACTTTGATCAGGCCGAAAGCACTTTGTAAGAACAAATAAGAAATGAAACCTGATGAAGTTAATGCCATTATTGGATATTAGAAATAAACTAAACAATGAAACAAAGCTACTGAAAGGAAGTTATTCAGGAATTAAGGAAAATGCCGGAGGAATATTATATCTAACCTCAAATCCTTGAGTTCCTAGCTAGTTTAACCTTTGGGACCTGTATTTCCTTCTGTTCAGCCATTTGTTCGATTTCTTGCCGCAAATGACTACTATTGAGCTGCGAATGGGACTGTGAAGAGTGAAGTTCAAGATTTACAAAACTGTATAATCAGCTGTTTTTGAAATTGTAGTTGGCCATATGATTTTGTGGTTATATATGTACTCATACACTGGCAAGTGACATCATTGATTTGTTGTCCTAGGCTCATTGCAGTAGAGATGGAGTCTCAAAGTAACAAGCCAAATATCGATTAATGATCAACAAGGAACTAAGAATACATAGAAGGGTTACATCCATAAGGAACTAAGAATACATAGAAGGGTTTAATCAATAAGGAACTAAAAATACATAGAAGGGTAATAAGGAACTAAGAATACATAGAAGGGTTTAATGTATCTTGAGTAAGTACAGAAATGGGACTTCCATATTTTTTGCAAAGAGTGGTTACCTAGTCCAGGAACTGGTGTTGGCAACCGCACCCCTGGGATCAACAGTGGAAAAGCGTCTACACGGTTCTGCAATGGAATTTCTGATATCCGGATGGCAGACCGTCCTGACTTTCGAATATTGTACTCGCAGATGAAACATTTTTTAGCATTATTGCGAGGATAATAACACAGTGCATACAATTTATCTTCATCATTTGGGTGGAAAGCCAGAGGCTTCCAATACAAACTCGCTATGAGTTCGTCCAGGACAATCTTCTCTTTCAAACACCATTTCACACTTTTCCTTCCAACTCCATCCATCTCATGATCATCTTCTTTCAAGTCCCACACATAAAGAATAGGAGATGGAGGTCCTTCATTATAAAACTGGCATAGACTCAGACGCCCCCGGAAAACAGTGAGGCACTGCTCGCATGAGGAAGAAGCAGACAAGCCTGCATCTACATCAGGCTTGGATATAAAACTGTAATGGAAGTTATGGTTTGCCGGAACAGTAGCAGCACTAGGTATGCAACTGTTGTCAAACTGGGAAGGGTCTAAACCAATAACAAGGCCACTGGAGACTAACCAGTACAACGTGCCGTTGCAAGCAAGGCCTACATTGTTGACACTGCTTCTAATATCATCATATGTAAGCCCTTGCGGGAATGGAACTACTGCTTGTGTCCATTCAGAGGTTTCGGAAGAGAAGATCTCCACCATGAATAATGCAGATTCTTCCTCACATTCGAGAATTCGCACAACCTTGCACCTATGGTAGGAATCGCATATGAGCCCCACGACTACATGGGCTTGGTGGCATTGAGGAGCGAGAGGAAGAGGAACACAATGGTTGGTGTATGGATTGCTGATGTAATAGCACCTGATCTGAAACATCGGAGTCGCGCACCACAAAACTAGGTCATTGCATGTCCCAGCCACAACATTGTATATGTGACTGAATTTGAGAACATTCGACACCCTTGTGTGCTTCAGTGGAATTGTGAAGGACTGTATTTCAAGTGCACTGGTACGGACAAACATGAGCGTAGTTTCAAAAGGGGGATTGTGTTTTTGGAGACTTAAAAAGTGGGCATGGAAACAAGGTTTGGAGATCAGAGTCAACCAAGATTTGGAGACACGCTTGCATTGAACAACAGTGTTGCGAGGAAGTCGACAAAGGATGTCTACCAATAAACACTCCGGGAGTTCATCGATCAGGTCTTCTGGTGCTGCAACAGACTCGGAGCTTAGAGCTTTGCTTCGTTTGCTAGTAGTAACATCTCCCATTGGGGCATAAATCGAAAAATGTTATTGGGTTCTTGCATAGCAAAACTACAGAAGTAGAGAGACAGCATATAAATACACACACATATGGAGAAGAAGATGGAATTGGATTGAATTAGGAGACTAGTTCGCACATAACTCTAGGTGTAAATGTCATGGATGAATAAGATCATCAATATACCATATTAATTCGGAAAAGGTGTCCCAGCTTATATAGGATCCCTTCTTATTACGGAAATTATTTCACTAGTACACTTTTTATAGGAGCAGCAGCACCAACTATGAGAAATCCACCGATCCACATATGCTGTGTGAACAATGAAAGTCGTGTACCATGGATAAGGGGGCATCGCCCTTCTTATTCAACAAAAATAAGTAAGCAAATCACGTATTACAGACAAAAGATGACTAATTTACAATTCAGTCTGTCGATGAAAGATGTAACTAAACATGTAAGGATCAAATCTTACAAATATAGCAATAGCGCTTTTACACATAAACTGGAGACATTGCGTTTATGAATAATGAATCTTAAGTCATGAATGTTTATGGATGATAACTGAGCTATGGAACTCGTTTAGTCATCTTTTTATGGAATAAGAATGTGTGTTGATACTTGATACTACAGTCCTTACCACTATAATCAAAGAATTTGCATTGCTACTGTTTATTAAGACGAATGCCTAGCTATGTGCGCATATATCACCTAACCGACATCTCTCACTGCTACAGTCAAAGAATTTGCTATTTACTCCTATAAGCAATCAAGCTTTTCACTTCCCCCCTCTTCTCTTGTGAGATTCAAGCAATCAACTTGTACACTTGTGCATCAGCTCTTAGTATTCACCCTTGTTTGATGGGTTTGAGCTTGATACTCAGACCCCCGGGAGAAAAAAGTTCTGGTGCTATGGATAAACAGCCTGAGGGGCCTGTAGGGTTCGAATCATCACTTGATAAGAACGCAAAATGTGGTTGCCTATAGTATGCGAATCCCATGAGGAAGAACTCGACTGGAACAAGCATGGCGTTTGGGAGTTCTTCTGTTACCAACGAGCCACATGACTGAACCTGTCAAGAAGTAAACCACATAAGCCTGTTCATTTTCATTCCTTAGTAGTAGCAGAGAGTAGAGACTGATGCAAAAAGAAAAAAGGGATGCCTGTGAAGAAGATACCCAAGCATCTTTATATTTCATCTGACAATTAATTGGAAGTTATGAGACCGACACTCTTGCACTGAATAATACTCTTGGCCTCTTGGGAGGAAGTCGACAAAGGATTTCAATCAATAAAGAGTCGATAAGTAGTAACATCTCTCATTTTAAAATGTTCTCGGCTTTAGGGTTACATAGCAAATCTACAGAGGCAACTTACACACACACGGAGATGATTGAACCAGATTGAAATAGGCTAAAATCCAATGGTTCATGATTAATGTCATCTCTTCCTACGTGGATCAACGATTGAGATTGACTCGTATAATAAAATATTTAAATAAATAAAAAATATTGGTAAATATATGAATATGGTACAACATACCGTATATTCTAAAAAATATACATACCATTGTTGTACCAACATACGACAATCGCTACGGTACTACCGTCTCAAGCTTTTGGTACCAAACTGGTATAGTCACCAACTAGTTTGGTTCGGCTGGTTTCCGCCTTCCGGATGGTTGGTTTGGTTTGGGACAAAAATGCCAGCTCTCTTCGTCCCATCACTCGTGACTTCTCACCATAGCCCATGAATCGGGCCCTCTCTCTCACAAAGGAACACAAAGGAAACGTCTTTACAATACGATAGTTGTTCTTTACTAGCCAGGATTATTCGATTTATTTCAATTGTGTCAATTCATCCACAATGGAATGATGATTGAGTGTTGAACATTACCTATCAAAGAGTCGTATAGACCAAACATTTCTTAAAGATAAAAGGTTATATTCAATTGAAAATGACCAATTTTCTTCTTTATCCAATGATGTTTGCATGTTTGCTTTGTCAATTTGTCATCCTCCACTACACCTTCACATCTCTTTGAGGCTCAGTCATCTTGGAAACAAAAAGTTAACCTTATCAACCAAACCATACCGACATACTCCATCATCTTGTGCCCCATTTTCACTGTTGTGTCATAGCACATCCAAACGACATGTGTGTCTGTGACATCCCAACCAAGTCAGCACCTGTGATCTAAGCCCTCCCCGAGAAAGTGTGAAACCATATCTTCCCGCACCCAAGGAATTAGATGCATGTGTCTCACACCAGAAACCAAGGAATCAGTTCAAAGTAAATATCTTCAACACCCTTGCCTGCTTCTTCAACCATTTCAGCTCAACTTGAGCTCAATTGCTTGGTCATTCATGGTTGAGGTTGTAATGAAAACCTCTGTTTCCATACCTCTGTACAGAAACTACATCATTTTCTTGAATCTCTCTTCTCTCTTAGTGGCTTCTACTCTCTTGGTTATATACAATCCCCACTCTTCACAAATCATAGCTCAAACCATTCACAGCAACAATGAGCTACAAGGCTGCAATGGGTTTCAAAGTATGGGTGATTATGAAGCCAAGTGTATGTACCTCAAATCCAAAAACCCATGTGTCTCCAAAGGCTATATTGATTATCTTTACATCTTCTATTGCAGTTTCGGTACTTGCCCTCTTGTTGGTTATGGCTTGTTGTTGTGTTGGCTCCTGGTTTTGTTCTATCTATTGGGTAATACAGCTTCAGAGTACTTCTGTGCTTCACTTGAGAGTCTATCAAGTCTCTTAAAACTGTCCCCTACCATTGCTGGGGTCACTCTTCTCTCCCTTGGTAATGGAGCCCCTGATGTCTTCTCCAGCTTTGTTTCGTTTATGGGTAAAGATGGGTCGACCAACATTGATGTTGGTCTCAACACAATTCTGGGAGGTGCCTCTTTTGTGTCATGTGTTGTGGTTGGGATCATCAGCGTTTCAATTCGCAAGAGGCGTGTTCGAGTTGAGAAATCTGACTTGGTGAGAGACACCTGCTTCTACCTTTTGGTTGTGTTATGCTTGATTCTGATCTTGATTCAGGAAGAAATAGATGTGTGGGCTTCCATGGCTTTCTCTGCACTTTATATTGTTTATGTGATTGTGGTTTATGTATCACATAGGAATTCTAGTAAACCAAGCGAATCATACACTACTAGTTTAACCGACCATAGTCATGATTTGAATGTACCAATCCTGATGAGTAGCATGGAGAGGGGTGAAAGTGAAGAGCTTGGTGCTTTAACTTCTGCAGTAGAAGTAAAGAAAGGGTGCTGTCAACTCCCCAAACCATCCCATTCGTGTCGAATGTTGATCTTCATACTTGAGTTGCCTCTGTATGTTCCCAGGAGATTGACAATTCCGGTTGTTTCTGAAGAGAGATGGTCTAAGCCGTATGCAGTTGCCTCAGTGACACTAGCACCAGTGCTATTGTCATCCCTTTGGAACCATCAGTATGCAAACGCTAGCTTCCAGAAGAGCCTCTTGGTCTATGTGATTGGATTGACTATTGGACTAGTTTTCGGATTTGTTGCATGCATGACAACAGAGAGGTCAAGCCCACCAAAGAAATGCTTACTTCCTTGGCTTGCTGCTGGCTTTTTGATGAGTGTTGCTTGGAGTTACATCACAGCTCAGGAACTGGTGGCCTTGTTAGTCTCAATAGGGTACATATTAGGTATTAGTCCTTCCATATTAGGACTGACGGTCCTTGCTTGGGGTAATTCACTTGGGGATTTGATAACCAATTTGACCATGGCTTTGCAAGGAGGACCAGAAGGAGCACAGATTGCCTTTTCTGCTTGTTATGCTGGTCCTATCTTCAACACTCTGTTTGGATTGGGGATATCATTTGTTGGCGCTTCTTGGTCCAAATACCCTTCTGCTGTTGTCATTCATGGAGATCCATACCTCTTGGAGACACTGGCTTTGTTAGCAGGAGGCTTGCTTTGGGCACTTGTGGTGTTGCCAAGGAGAGATATGACCCTTGATGGGGTTTTGGGGGTTGGTCTTTTAGTTATATACATCATTTCTATATCTTTGCGGTTATTTCAAACAGAGTTATAACATAACTGAATTCTAGTAAGGTGAGTAGTGTATACCATTAAGCTTTTGTTGTAATTTGGTGATTACAGCTTTATGTAACAGAAACTGGAGACACTGCGTTTCTGAATGATGATTCTTTATGGAATCTTAAGTCATGAATGTTTATGGATGATAACTGAGCTATGAAACTCGTTTAGTCATTTTTTTATGGAATGTGTGTTGATACTTCATTATTTCAATAATCTGTGGTATTGAAGGAGGCTGTTTACATTTTGATCCAGTTTGATATGAACTGGTACATACCTGCTTTGACATCAGATAATCAAACTCCATCGATATGGTAGGTTTGCTTGGACAAATGTTTTTACCCAATTTAGTTTCACAAATTTCTGACAAAATAAATAAAAACCAATCAAATGGACAATATACTAGTGTAATTGGGAGAAAAAAATATCTAACGTATACCATCTAACCAGTCCTGAGTCCTGACCACTATAATCAAAGAATTTGCTACTGTTTATTTAGACAAATGCCTATGCATATACCACGGACCTAACCGACTCTCACCGCTAGTCTGCTACAACCAAAGAATTTGCTATTTACTCCTGTAAGCCATCAAGTCCCCTTCTCTCGTGAGATTTATACAACCAGCAATCAACTAGTACACTTGTGCATCAACTCTTAGTATTCACCCTTGTTTTGATGGGTTTGAGCTTGATACCCAGACCCTCAGGAGAAAAAAGTTCTGGTGCTATGGACAAACGGCTTGAGGGGCTTGTAGGGTTCGAGTCATTACTTGATGAGGAAGCAAAATGTGGTTGCCTATAGTAGCCAAATCCCATGAGGAAGAACTCGATTGGAACAAGCATGGCGTTTGGGAGCTCTTCTGTTACCAACGAGCCACATGACTGAACCTGTCAAGAAGTACACCACATAAGCCTGTTAATTTTCATTCCTTGGTAGTAGAGAGTAGAGACTGATGCAAAAAGAAAAAGGGATGCAAATGTAATGTATTAACTGAAGAAAAACTCCCATCTTTGAATACTCCAATGAGGTGCGAATTCAGAGAAAAAAAAAAAAAACCCCTAACCTACAACAAGAGCACAATTTTACTGTTCATTCTTGCATTCATATACAAAGATTCAGCATGGAATGGACTATTTTCACCCACAAAAATAAGAGTCTTGCACTGCAAACTCTTCAAGCTCTCTGTAAGGTCATGCCTCCTGCAAATAAAATCTCAAATGAATTCTCAGGGAAATGTATACTACGACACACAATATTTCTTCAGTTGTTGTGAAGGCCATAGGCCATACGCAACTTTGTACATTGTCCTTCATCTCTTTCTTTGTTCCAATCCACTCGACCAGAACATGACATGATTTTATATTCAAGGACGAGTTATGAAATATAACCTAGAGAACAGAGTTAGGTGAAGCTGGTATATATGCATACTCTAGTACGAATCAGTCAATCATGTGTACAAGATATTAAATACGTTAATGAAAGACTTGGGGAAGAACACTTTCCATGGACCGACAACCAAGTAAGAAGACAAATTGTATGCATGTTTACTTTAGTGAAGTAAAATGACTTACTCATTTATTGCTTGAAGAAATCGCATCACGTTCAAACTTTGTCTTTCATCCAATAACTGTATTTACAAATCATCAAAAGAACCTTAGCATTTCACTCGTTCAAATTCATTGACATCCTGACCACACAAACTATTGGAACTTCAAACTAAATGTCCTCACCCTTCGGCAAGCTTGTATTACATCTGATTCTGCACCTTGTGTACCACACCTAAGCTCCTGCGATAGGAAGAGTATGAGAAAATAACAGACAAAGAAATAATGGACAAAAAAAGGACCTGATGAATAGTAAATACTGAAAAAATGAAGAAAAGAAAAAAAAGGCAGACTGTGCTACCTTACTGAAGTATCGCTGGAGAAGGCATTCCTTTAATACACCGCACATACCATAAAAGTATAACAAGTTCAGCAATACCTGTAAATCCAGCGGTCAAGAATCTTAGGCAATCATGTCAAAATGCGATTAATTTTATTCCTGTTTTGTTACCCTGGGCTCGTGGCCAGTACCTTTCCTTTAGGAAACTACTATCTTCAGTATCAGGTCAACCCATTTTGAATTGTGCAATTTTGGACTGAATTACTGAAAAATAGTTGATAAAACAGACTCAATATACTGTAACTCTATGCAGAAGATCAGCACTATGAAAACAAAAATGATTGGTTAAGCCACCCGGCCACCCTTGCCTAGGATCATACTTCCAAGAGGGGTACATGTGGAAGGTTAGACTTTACACAACTCAACTAGGTTCTAAACTATGGAGTCCAATATAACACAAACATTTAGCTATCCCAATTTGCCATCCTCAGTACAATTTAATGCATAATTAAGTTGCTAAAATGTTTTATGGCTCTTCTTGTCAGCATCCATGCATGATGGGATGCTTGTGAAGAAGATACCCACTGTGAGTGCACATAATTCTTTTTATATTTATGGATTGAAACTGAAAGCAGTGCCTCATATTAATTACCCGCCTTCACTAGCAACATCAATTTGACAGCATTAGTTATTACCTTGTTGTAGAGCCATTCAGTCCATGAAGGTGCTTTGCAGATAGGGGACACAAGTATTAACCCAAGCACCCGTTCTTTATACTTCATCTGACAGTTGGAAGTTATGAGACAGTTTCGAAAGAAGATCATCGATATATGCCACACAATAGCTGAATTGATATTAGGTAACTTACTGCAAACAGTGTGAGAATATAAGCACCAGCTGTCACACCCAAGCACAGGACCTCTTTCAACCTGATTTTAAGAAGATATAGAACTTTAATGAGAGTGACAGCAAGAAAACTGAGTTCTTTAAGTTCTCACTTCTTGTAAGAATTAAATGAGAGTGACTGATCAAGTCCACATAAACTGTGATACAAAGTGCATGCCCTCACATTTATATCGACTTCATCAAATTATCATGAATCAAAATCATATTAGCTACATTTTTGTTTTGCAACAAGTCCACATAAACTGTGATACAAAGTGCATGCCCTCACATTTATATCGACTTCATCAAATTATCATGAATCAAAATCATATTAGCTACATTATTGTTTTGCAACCCGCCTTGGTTTCCACTTATCATGAAAAGTTAGATTTAGATTCCAGGAACGCATCAAGTTATCTGACTTTCAAGATGTATACCCATCAGTAGAACGAGTTTAAAATCATGACTATGCAGATGTGGTTACATTTAAACATTACATACATATTCTGTGGCAGATGATTATATTGAACTACCTCTTACAATCCTTTGGGGCATCAAAGCATTTGTTAGAACTTTTAATTGAACCGACTCCTTCTCACAAATCATTATACAAAAGCATCAATCCAATTGAAACAGATAATTCATGGCTTTAGGAAAGCTATGTCAAATGCTTGTATAAGCAATCATACATTCATACTCGTGTGAACACCGAAAGTCTAATTACTTGAATAGTTGAAATACCCTAAACAAGCAAACAGATTACAACAACTTACCCAAAGAAATCAAGCACTTCAACAAGCTGGTCTGCAAGGTCATCCACACTAAGAAGAGGAACATCTGAAGATATCACATCAGCTCCCAACTGCAAACTCTCTTAAACAAATGGGGGTAGAAGACTATATTAAAACCCTTACAACATTATACAACTTCAATAGAATTGTATATATGATACAATACTTTAATGGCCTAAGGCTAAACATATGAGATACAAATAACTGACCTCATGTCCAGGCGCATCGATATGGTATATGCAAAAGTTATGAAGCAGCAAAGAAGCTGCATCTGAGCAAAAGAAGAGACCTTGGAAGCAAGACGTGTCTTCAGTAGAAGAAAATGAAACATAAATCAGAAACCACATTAACAATTTGGATTTTGGAGTGTTGGACCAGATAATAGGATTCTTCCACTTTCAGATAAAATACAAGGTCAACATGGTTGCTAGCATAATCTTTTTCGAGAATAAGATCACACATTCATTTTAAGTTAACCTGAACTTCAGCAACAAAACACTAAAAACCCCATAAAAGCATAACCTTCTTAACATTGAAAATGCTTTGACAAAACAACAAGATCAAATTCATTTCAAGTTAACCTGAACTGTATCAAGAAAACACTAATAACCCCAAGAAAGCATAACACTCAACACCGAAAAAATTCAACCTTTCCACCACAATTGGATATAAAACTAATATCAAAACCCATCACCAACTACACCCAAGCTTCAATTCCAAACAAGTCAAACAGTCCACTTCAGCTATGCTCAATTTCAACTTTCAATCAAACAAACACTCTATATCTCTATAACCACCCTCAACAACTAAAGAACTAGAATAAGAACAAGAAGCATACAATTAAGAGCAACATCTGGGTACGTTATCAAAGCAGGCTTTCCTTGATCCCCACACACAAACACAGACACTGAACCTTTGCTTGTTTTCACCACACATTCCTGCACACACCCCAATAAAAAAAAAGTTACCCATTAACCAAAACCGCAGTAAGAACAAAACCCCATCAAAGAAAGCACAAGAACAGAGCAAGCAACTCATGTATGTAAAGCACTGAAGTCTCAAAGATTGAAGCTTTATGAATTTCTTGGTTTTGCATATTTGAAACTTTAATCCCTTTGCTTACTTACCTTCCCTCCTAAAGGTACCACATCAATGTCAATAGAAACTGAGTCACTCGACTCGCCCATTGCTTCAAAGCTTGCTTCCTTCTTCTTCTTCTTCTTCTCTGTGATTCTGTTTCTGAAACACACCCTACCAAGTATAGTAAAAGTCGTTTGTTTTGTCCCGAAATGACGGATTTCTCCCTACTGCTTGGTTTGTCTTGGTGTGGGTTTTGTGCTGCCAGTGACCGTTGGAGTGAGGGGTAAAATGGGTAGTTCCAGGATTCTTTGCGGTGCGGTGGGAAAATCTCCAGACGACGTCGTAAGGTGTGGATGCGCCGTGTGGGAGATGATGATGTTATTTAAAGGGAATCACGTGGGTGTTTATGTAATTTCGGTCGAAGCATATTACAGCTGTCTGACACCTGGACGCCGCAGAAAATGAATGAAGTATGTGACCCAAATTGTCATGGCACGCCAGCTCATCACTAGCCACAGAAAATGAATATGTGACCTAATTTTTATTTTTATTTTTATTTTCAATGAATTTAGCCATGTACTTGATACATGTAGATTTTTAGGTAGGGCTGATACGTGGTAAGCTCGGGCCAATCGTGTTTTTTTATTGTTAATTTTATTTTTAAACAATTCATGATCTATTACAATAAAATACCGTACCATGTTACTAATTTATCAAGATTAGCTCTCAACTGGTAAATAGAGTTGAGATCTGGGTTAGAACTATACTAAAATTAGCGTTTGATGTCACCTCAGATATAACAAAGAAACATTAGTACATAGCCAAAATTCAACATTAATACGTTAGCAATAATATTTTTTTGGATACATGAACTTGAAGTATTTATGATCGAACAACTGTACCGGTTGAACATACTAGTACCATGCTAAATGCATGCTCCATGGGGTTGTAGCTACAATCCTGTCTTGTTATTATATGTTTGTAATATAGCCGACGAATCAAATTTCGCGTCTTTACTATTTATTGTCTGCATAAAATAGAGGTTCAAATAAAAATTCTATCATAATCAATGCCAAAATAGACCTAACATCTTACCAAAGAATGCTATGAGGCCCATTGTTCAATTTTGAGCCTAGTGAAAACATGCATTTTAGAAGAAATTTATAAAGTAAAGAAGTTATGAATCTTGATATGTCTAGCTGAAACGCAGCGTATTGACGCAACCCAAAGTCTATGAGCAATCAAGTCATCCAGGCCCATAATAGCTATTTCAATTGTGTAAGCCCATCTTTAGGCCCATTTATGTCTCTATGATGTCTCTCCTAAAACTCTAGTTTGGAATATGATGAATTGAAGCTTTATTTTGTTTAGTCTTTCTTTTCTTAGCTTTCGTAGTTCAGGGTTTCAAGATCCCTATTAACATGACTGCATGTTAATAAACTCTAAATCCTAAACCCAAAATCTTATTGTGACATGACTTTTATCGACCTAGGGTTTGAAAGGTAGAGTAAACAAGTAAAAAGGCAAAGTAAAACCGCGATGGAAGCACTTGTAATTACAGGAATGCCACAAGGAAAACCTGATTTGAGGGGAGTGATTAGCGGAGATGTATTATCTAATACTGTTTAACCATGTTAAGCAATAGAGAATGCACACGTGTAGCCGGGAAAGAGGGAGCTACCGTCACGCGAGCTTGTCGGTCACGTAGGCGACGCGCCGTCTACTATGGGAAGCACATGTAGCTTTCGTCTCCATTTGGACCCATTTCAACATGTTATGTGGTCTGCAAATTTGGTAGCAATAGTCCAGGAGATGTAGCTTTCATCTCCAGCAAGGGAATGCTCTGGCATTCGTTTCAGTCCCAAAATCCTTTAATGGCATTCTGATTAAGAATTTCATTCCCAAAATCCAAAACAATGTTTGATATATAGATTCCTTTTGGGTGTGGGATTATGATCCTTTCTCCTCCAGCCTAACACATCGACTCTTAGTGATTGTCTTGAAACCTCACCGAAGTTCGATGATCAGAATTGTTCATTCGTGAATCAGAAGTTTGTTTACCCATGTACTTGTTATCGGTTAAAGGTGGTTAAAATCTAACCATGTCGGTAGAGAAAAGATATGTAATGACCTTTTGTCCGTGTAATGCATTTTAAGATAAAACTGAGGAGAGGATGTTATTGAGAAGTTAAAACTAGATAAGGTTGCTAGTAATCCTATAGGAGACTGCATATTGGATTGTTGTGCAATTCTTAATGCTCTAATGGAGATATACCTTCTTATAGAAACATTTCAAAGTGCTTTTACATAAGTAGGAGAAGTGCTTAATTGGGAAAGTGTTGGTTAGCTACCTTACCTCTCCTGGGAATCCTTATAGGAACATACCTACACGGCTACACCAGTTTCTTTTAATTGGTCACAACCAGAATGTGGAGTACATAATAAACTTGAAGACCTATACATAACTTTTAGTACATTTGGGGAAGAACTTAAGTAGTTGGGTTAGGTGTGTACCACAATTATTCAAGCTGTAAAGGATTGTGTCACCTAATGCAGTTTAAAGCTCATAACAGAACAGCAGGGAGAGCCTTTGAAAGCTTGTAAAAGATTCCTGAGAACAAAATGCTTAAATGCTTCAACAATGTAAACAACCGTGATTGAGACAACACTTGGTATCTAGCACATTCATATATACCTTAAGTCAGTTCTGAAGACTGAAATTTATCACAAGCTATGCCTAAACTCAATCATATCTACTGACATAAATGTATACAGATGCAGGTATAGAGTTCAACAACCAAAGAGTAATTCATAACATATATCACAAAATCAAATTCAAACAAATACCCTGAATACTGTGAGTCCCTTTTAGGGACATCCGGTAACTTATCTGATGCAATGAGCATGAGTTGCTAGTTTCTATCAGACTTCATTCGTCGATCAAACAGTTGCAACTACAGAAAACTTGATACAACAGTTTAAGTACCTCATCTAATCCCCGCTAGTTCTAACATACCTAGTAGCTAGTACTATCAAAGCAAGCTCTAGTTTTAGACGATAGTTTTCAAAAGGTTAAAGAGAGGGAAGATCGGTACACCCCTTGTTGCCTTATTTCACTTAAAACTTTCAACCCAGACATAAAGGTTCAGGGGACTATATCCTAATTCTACCCTTTGGCACTTCTCTTCAATCATGTACAGCTTTCCACCTTATAGCAAAAGCAGTAATTTTGAACATCAAAAGGGAATACTTTTCCAGAACAAAGACACTGGTGAGATCTCAACTCTTTGAAGCACTCTCAGACAGTAAAGTTCTGTCAGCACAAGCTACACAAAAGTATTAATCTTGACATTGACAGTGTAAAACAGTATCCATAGACCTCTATGGACTACTTACCAGTACTATATTTAAAAAATTTAATACAATTAGGTTACCTATATATTGAAACTTCATTCAAGCACCCTAGTAGTTCATGCTTTATTATAGCCATAATAACATTCAATCATAAAAAGATATAACAACCTCAGAAATCACTGAAAAGACAATGCTGGGTGGCCTATGAAACTTGATCAAAGTGAAAATTCGCAGAGCAATGATATTGACATAGAATTCTGAGAAGTAAAAAAAAAAAAATAAAGAATAAAATTAACACTGTATGGAGGATATACAACCAGTAAAAACAAAACTGTTTCTGATCTATTTGATTGCTCAAGCTACTCATGAGGAGAAACAGAAGAAAAAAGGGTAAGAAAGAACAAATGACCATATCTAACCATTTCTTTTGTGGTAATGCAATCACATAATTACTGATAAATTCATCACTCACTAGAGGTTGTGTGTCTTCTGTTAGTAATCAATGGAGAAATTCCAACTTCCTCTATTCATTCTTCCAAGCATACAGCATGAGCGAGTACCCTAGCCCTTGTGACTTGCTGTCTGAAAACCTCTGTGAAAATGACCACTGCAGGGCACTTGGATCAGATTGTGGTTGGCCAGACCACAACTTCTCGGCTGAGAGGCATGTCTTGAACATAAACACAGCACTTCCAGGTGATGAACCAAAGAGCCAATTGTGCACATCCCAGAAAACTTCAACTGCAAGCCCATCAACCAAGATGGTGTGATTTCCCCGAAACTTCCACCGAAGTCTCTTCACCTGCATCACCGTCTTACTGTCCACACGGACAATGAGACACGGATCATTGACCCCAACAGTGTCGCATTCAATTACAAGATCATGAACTTGACCATCATTACAAAACCGAGCCTTGGTGGTGAACACCTTCTTCCCAAAAATGTGCTCTCTCCTGGCAATGCAACCAGCATTAGAAGACGCAGGGCTGGCACTAGTCTTTTTGAAAGCTTCTTTTTTCATATCTCCAAGAAGGAGAATCATCTGCCGGTCCACCACAATTCCCACATAATATCCATCAACAGGTTCAGGCCCGGATCCGAATTTTGCAGAAGAAAAGTCCCAATATATATCAATTTTACTAGAATAAGCTTCTAAACTCTTGGACCCTCTTCTTTTGGAGAACAACCAAGGTTTAATATCCACCTTACAAAGACACTGATTCGAAGAATCATCTATTCCAATACTAAGGCCTTGACCCATCAAATTCCTACTCCATGTGACAGTAATCAAGCAAGACCGATTACGCAACCGGCATTGATAGATACAAGTAACCAAATTCTGGGCAGTCCTACTAGTATTATGATTATTCGACGAAGAAGAAGAATCAGCAACTTGAACCCCATTTTCACCAAAACAAGATGGGAAATCCCTCATTTTCAATGCAAATACTCTCTCTCAGGATTTTCAAAAGTGATTGGGCCCCTAATTCAACCAAAGCAAACACAACACAAAAGCACTCAGAACTGAGCTAAAGACTTAAACTTGAACACATCAAAACAAAAAAGCAGAGAAGTCCATCCAGCTAAACTCTTACCTCAATTGACTGATCAGAAGGAAAGACAAACCCAAGCAGTCTATCTCAGAATTGCTTCAGAATCTGACTCCTCCAGCTTTGACTTGATCTGGTAAGCAAACTAGCTCTTGATTCATCACTGCACAAAACCCATCAATCTAAGCTGAAGCATATAGCAAGAGAGACACCACATCTGGAAATAAAAATCAAAACTTTGGGAGAGAAATGCAGGTTGTAAAACACATCACACAAGAGAAACAGACAAAAAAAGCAGTACTGGTTTCACTATCAAAACCAGACCAAATAATTAATAACAAAAATCCAATCTTTTCCAGCCCAAGAGAATAAAAATCACAGAAACCATACCCAACAGAATATGAAGAAAACAGAGCAGGA
Source organism: Fragaria vesca subsp. vesca (assembly GCF_000184155.1). NCBI lineage: Eukaryota > Viridiplantae > Streptophyta > Magnoliopsida > Rosales > Rosaceae > Fragaria > Fragaria vesca. The sequence continues at coordinate 301,938 of NC_020496.1, read as the reverse complement.
AAAAGCAAAAGATGCACACCTCAAGATTGTGACAGCCTAATGAAGCAAAAGAAAACAGCAACTGGGTAATTGCTGTAAAGGCTTAATCTTTGAAAAAAGCTTCTCACTTTCTCTCTCTACCCTCTCTCTTTCTCTCTCTAGACTTTGCTTTAGCTGACATGCCCACATGAGATGCCGAGAAGCCAAAAGAACCAAAACTACAACAACAACAACAAACTGAACCCAACTGAGAAGCTGCTGTTTTTTCTCAGTCTCACATCTTAAACTGAAGAGAGAAGTGGTAGTCCAAAGTGTTGGATTGGATTGAAACCTCTCTCAGTTTCATGGGAAATTTAAGAAGGGTGTGTGTGAATAATAGAAACGGAAAAAAGAGAATGAGGAAATGGAAAAGGCTTTGCTCTCTCTTCCTCTATTTGTTGGGTTGGCTTGAATTTAAGTAAGGGAATGAGGGAATGAATATGAGAGAGAGAGAGAGAGAGAGAGAAGTAAAATAACAGTATTGGGGAAGTGGGACCAACACCGGCCATCCTCCATGAAAGTGCAGGCACGATGTGTATAATATTTTGCTCTGTATTTTTTTTACGTTTTTGGGGGTGTGGTGATTTTGGTGACGTGATAAAACCTGGGCAAAGTGGCCATACATGGACGCTTTGACAGAGCAGTTAGCAGAAGACTAAGAAGAGGAATGGGCTTTGACCGAGACAGGATTCGAGTAAAGTCATTATCACCTGATTCCTACTCCACATTACCCATTTTCGTAATTTCATGTCCCCTCTCTCTCTCTCTAACCAGAATGATTGTGTATGAGTTGGTGTTTTTGATTGTAAAGAGTGGGTCGTGGAGAAATGGGATTAGGGGAGGGGGTGTTGCTTTGTTTTGATGCACTAAACTAAACCTTGAACCCGGGGCGGCGGCGCGTGTGAACATGCCTGGTTGATATGTATCACTTTTGGGGTCGCATTTGGTGTGTGTGTGTTTTTTTTTTATAATTTATTGACAAGGATTAGACGATATTTTGTATTCGGTGTGTTTTCATTTTTAAGAGAATTTGCTTGCATTGGTATAGTCAATATCATAGTAACATGTTTCATCTTGTAAGTTAGGTAACAGATAACATCATGGATAACATCATAGTATTTTTAAAATCGACTCTACATGTGTGTTTATCTTAAACAACACGTAACTTGTTACGAACCAGTCATATATGTACTAAAACATAAAGACCGTTTATGTTAGAACTTAGCTTACAATTGTATCAACTATCAATATCAAGGCAGACATACATATTCTATCCGTAACATTATTTTGACATAAAAATATCATCAAGAAGGTAGAAAATATGTCATTATTGTGACATGTAGGCTGATTGCAACCATTGATGTTGAAAATGAAACATAAAATCAGGGAACTAAAACAAAATTGGAAATTGTAATGGCTAGATGATTTTTTGTTTTTGTTGTGTTATGCTTAATTTTTCATACATGAGTTCCTCCATGCTAATATTGTAATCTGAGATTAGTTGAGGCAATGGATTATGTATAGGATTACTTTGAAAAATCATGTTAACAATAACATTTGCCATTAGTCCAATTTTTAGATGATAATCAATTGTCTCTTTGGTCAAATTATTATCAAAGGTCTAAATAGTTATATTCAACAAAAAAACATGATATGAACTCAGAGTCAAGCTGAGTCGTCTGACCCCTGACACAGTGAAACCAATACAAACAAGACATGTTTCAGGGAGAATAAAAAATGGAGGCGCTTAGATAGATGCTCGGCGGCGCGTGGGGAAGGAGACATATAATAGGAAGCGCGTGCTGTCATAATGAGTACAGCTAAAATAATAAGAGGGAGATTATGTAAATCCTTGCTTTGTGGTATGAGACGTGGTATTCACGTGTACTTGGTCCTATACTCCAAAATATGGTTTGTTGTTAGCATGGCGTTATGGCCCAATATATGTCATTATTATTACAATAAACTTCAGAAGAGCCTATTTTATGTTCAAAACTATCTTATTGATAGTTCATATTCATGTGTGTGCATTTCACTTTTGACGTATTTTATTTACTAAAAAGAGACTTATGTCACTAGATTAGATGATATCTAAAACAATTGTATGTTGCTATTGTGAGTCAAATTGACGACCTCCCACCAACAAATAAAAAACTTGTGTCACAAGATCAAATGATTTTGGACAACCGCATGTTGTTTTGATACAATTGTCATCCTTAGATAGGTTTACTCTTTGTTTCTATATTTTAATTACTATAACTCTTCTCTACTTTGTGTTTTTGGCTAACTAACTAAAGGCTTCTTACGAGGTGGTCATCATGCAACTTGTTTGCATGGTTTCACCAAGTTTAAAGTTGAAGGTGATTTGAAAATCTTGATTGATTAATGTATCAACAACAAAGTTGACACTAGTTGGCGCATTCTTATCATTGTTTAAGACATAAAACTTCTTGTTGTCCGTTCTTAAACTGTGAAATTCCGACATATTTGACGGGAGACAATTTTTCTTGTGAATGCACTTGCTAATGTTGGCAGTTGGCCATTCTAAAATGGTTGGTGGTTGGACTCGAAACTTACCCCTATCTAATTTGCCGGTTTTTAATTTTGACTCCATAACTTAAGATATGTGTGTTTCGTGGTTTTACTTTGTAATCGTTATACTTTTTATTCCGCATCGAAAACAAACTAAATATTTCTTGTCCTCGTAGGCTTTCTCATTTAGTAGTTGTCACTATGATGAGCCATAGAAGTAGGAAAGTGCATGAGTAGGGACTACGGATTGAGTGGGTGCATGAAGTTATTATATGCTTCAAAAAGACAGATAAGAGGGGGAACACATTAAAAAGCTAAAGCACTTCAAATATATCCAAAAAAAAATTTGATGGTACATAAAAGCAGCCAAGTGCTTTGGTCTCCCCAGTTGTGAAGCACAAGCCTGGATTGTTTTGAGGTTTTTTTCCTTTTCGCTATTACGATTTACATGTAGCTTTTTGTTTGTAGATCAAGTGATCAACAACTAACTCTTATGTAAATTGAGATCCCAATGCACTAGCAGTCAAATTTGATAGAGTATGTCAATCATTCAACATGTTTTCCAGTAAGCAAATATAGTCGTACATGTATTTATCCACTTCCGACATCTAGATAGTCATTCGTGTAATTGGATTGAGTTGCTCAAATTTGTATTTTGATTTTAATCTTGTTCATATAAGTCAGAATTCCCAGCCACTACCCCCATCATGTTATTGATTGATGACCAGATTGAAGTTTATACCTTATTACACAATCCAGTGACCAGTGTGCTAGACACTTCATAATTTGAGCAATTTTAGATGCAGGAAATAATAGTTTTACCGCGTGCAGTGAGCTATAATTAGAGTTCATACCAAAAAGGACCAAAGAAACTACAATAAACATGAGTAGTGTCACTAGTGTGGGTCTGTCTGACTGTCTCTGTGAACTTTCTGATTGATACAAACATTTCTTGCAAATCTCTATCATTTCGGTGATCCTTTATGCACCTTTTCCTGTAACACAGAAAAATCATGTAGGGAATGCTTACATTTTCATGGTGTATGTAGCAAAAAAAGAGAAGGAAGAAGAATGCATTCACAAACCCGAGTCATACATATCAGCAAATTATATAGATATAACAAGTATTATCATATAATTGGTTTCACTGTTTGCCTATACTAGTTTGTGAATGCAAACCTAATTCTTTCAGATCAAACAAATGGTAGGTTTTGGCTTGTGTACTCTTCGTTACAAGACAAATGGTAAATATAGCTTTTCCTCCTTTGCTTTCCCTCCTTTGTTAAGTGGCAAATGGTAGTTTTTGGCAGTCGATAAAACAAAATAAGGGTGCGGTTCAGAGTGGCAAGATTCTCACCTGCACTTCAAGCCCTTGAGCAACTCTTCAGCCTCTGAAACGGTGAAACCTCACCAGTATTAGCCAAGGCCCAAAAAAGTAGTACATGCAGGGCATCTGATACTCAAATTTCATTATATAAAACTATACAATTTGCTTTACGGACCATTCAGTTTAACTACTATACATAAATTAGCAGTAACAAGCAACTATAAGCATCTTCACTTGCAATACTTTGCTTCGTTTTTATGTCTTGGGGTTCAGGCTTCTTTCAATGTATCTATTTATGTGATTAATGAAGATGAACGGTATCTGAGACTAGCATCTATGGCATTGGGGCAGAATCAAACATGAGCAAGTGAAAATAAACATTGAAAATTCCAAGTGAATCGAAGAAGAGGAGAGCTGGAGACTGGAGAGAACAACCTGCGTTCCGCGAAGAAGAGCAGAAGCTAAAACACTAATGCATTTATTTGTTTCTACCAGCTGCCTTGGTTAGTTCTTGATTGTTTATTCCAATATCTCGTAAAAGAAAATGCTCAAGATTAACCTGATGAGTTTCTTTCTGAGCTTATTCTCAAATTTTGTCAGTTGCACACCCTGCACTTTCTATTTTCTAATGCCAAATGACCACATAAGAATTGGTATAGTTAGACCAGTAAAGCTACAAGAAAACCAGATGCCATGGTTAGTTCTTGAATGTTTATATTCAATATTTCATAAAGGAAAATACTCCTAAAACTTTTGGAGAGCATGATTCCTGGCCAAGCGTACTAGTCGCTATATACATCTTTACAAAAGCAGAACCTGAGATGACTATCGGTATAGTTGGACTTGGTTAATCGGAAATGCATGGCATGGTAATATCACATCGTTCTCCAGTTCCCTCTGTGACAGAAATGCTTCAATTTGGAGTCAAGATTAAGCTTTGAGATGACTATTTGGAGATGCTCAACATAAGGACGTTCCTCGATGGAGTTTCCAGAAACACGTATTGAGACTAATCAGTCAGGCAATTGCTTCTATATATTCAGGCAATTGCTTCTTGATGGTGATCAATAAGGGTACTTGGATATTGTTGTGGCAAAGTAGTATTGTAGATGAACGGACCACTTTTTGCAGATTGGTAACTTCTGAGGCCACTACTCGATCTGTAATTTTCAACCAATCGACCACCTCATAGTAGTCGCTATCCAAAATGATTTGAATCTCTCCACCAATTGGTTTTTGTGAAAAACAATGACAAGTTTGAGGCCTAAAAGGGGCTGATGTTGCCTGCCAACTTTCACAGCGTCTTGCTTAAGAGCTTCCTGATCATTGGCATGTATTACAGATCTACAGCAAGGAATTAGAGGGGAAGGATTTAAGGAGACACTCACAATTCAAATCCATCAAAGCTTCAATATTCTTACCTTTCCTTTGCAAGATAGAAACCCCATTTCTTGTTCAACACCTAGTTTCAATCACATTGATAATTTGCAAGAATAAGGTGTACGCTTGACTAACAAACAAGTGAAATATGGTGAGAAAGACACTAGAACAGGGTAGAACAGGAACAAGTGTGGCCCATGGATCACCACTGCACCGATACTGTCTATTTTATTTATAAGTGATGACTCAAGATATTTAAGTTTCACCTTGTTACAAATAACAATCGTAACTCTAAACTAACAATGGTTCACGCACGTTAAGAAAATCAATTTCAAATTTTCGACCAGATATCAGATGCGTACGGAGGCTGCTGCTGATCATTGATCAAAGTCCCCTTCAGTCAATCCAAAGAACAGAGCTTGGCTGCTGAGTACTGTTCCATAGTTTGATTCATGCTAAGGTGCCAATAAGATTACGCAATGTCCTGATGGCTCATGGTTCGCATTATCATCCGCCACCAAATGTGAACTTGGACTTGGATTTTGGTTATGATCACCGGCCGCCCAGAAGCAGTGGAGCATCAACGTCGAAGTTGTAAATATTTGCATTATCATCAGCCACCAAATGTTCATGCACATCGAACCTATTTGAGAACACTTGTAATTAGATAGAAGACACTTATAATAATCAACGTGTATATAGCTAGTAACTAACCAAAGATTGAAAACCAAGAATATTGTTAACTTGTTGGGCTTCTACCGATTCGAGTGGGCTAAAAATTCGAGTTAACTTTATTATCATGAAAGTGGCACAATCAATTTAAAACCACCGCCTTAAAGTAGAGATGTGCCCTCGCCTCGTGGAAGATTAGTTTACCAGGTGATGGGTGATGGAAAAAAAAAAAGTTCTTAATTATCATTTTCATGAGGTTTTACCAGAAGAAGAATTTCATTTGAAAAAAAAAAACATAAAATGTGCTGAAAAATACACCGGCGCAATTCACTCATCTTTTGTGTAGTTTGTGTTTATGTGTAAGCTTTCTTTATCATAAACTCAATTTCTTTATAAATCCATACTAGATCAATACATGTAAACTTAAACATTCAATGTTTATATGTCAATTGTACTTAAGATTGTAAACACTATATCTATCCTAAAACATGAACATATGAACATGAACTCAGAAATTTACCAGAACCACTTTGATTATCCATTGAGCATTCTTCTTATTTCACCTTTATGTTCTCTTAGTAATGAGACTAAATATGAGAATCAGATGTGCATAAAAGGGACTAACAAACATATATATATAGCATATTGTAGGTAGTTTCATCTATAAAAAAACTGTCACAAACTAAATTGTTTTGTCATAAAACTACTCTCAACTGCAATTTAGACAATTGCTACACCACATAATATAGATCTCTACATAAATATGTATAGATTTTCACCGTTGCATATCTCAATAAACAACGTTGAAATCAGTAACGACTTGGAATTACGCTAATCTAAATATAGGTGAGATGTCTCGTTGAGATTGGACTAAGAACATGATAGATGCATAAACTATAGTAAACTGATAATTGACTTTTGAGTTGAGGCTTCATCAGTGACTGATGATCAGTGTTTTGGTGGCGCATTATCGTTACCGGCCTAAATGCCTAATCACATTATAGAGCAAATGAAGCAGAAGCAGCGCCATCCACTTCCCCAATGTCTCCCCCCACTCTATCCTTCTTTCCCAAATTTCCTCCAACAGATTCCAAACCTAAACAATGGTGTGGGTCCCTAAATTATATATAAGCAGACCTATATATAAAACTTGTTGGGTTCCTCACATTGTTTCAGTTACGTGACAAATTCTCACCCTCAGCATCTCCTATGCTTCTGATACCACTTCTCTTAGTTAATAAGACCCTTTTCAATCCACCCTCTCCTTCTCTCTCCACAGACCAAGTTGTGCTCAGAGAGAAAGAGAAGAGAAGATAGCTCAGTTTTGAAGTTCAGAACTTTCTGCTATGGCTTCTTGGGTGCTCTTACCGGTTGCTCCATTAACCAGTCGATGCCTGGTGGCTCCGGTGAGGTCCCAGAGGTCCTCCTCCATCAGTGTTCGATCCTCTCTTGACACAAATGTGTCTGACATGAGTGTAAATGGTAAAGTTTGCATCTTTGGTTTTTTGGTTACAGTAAAGTTTTGATCTTTCTGTACTTCATTGGTAGAGACATACGTCTTGTTATTGATTTTTAGTGTATTTGGAGTTCTGGGTTTCTTTGTTTTGGAGAATTGTGATGAAAATTGTGATGAGGTTGCAGTTTCTTAGTTGAATTTGTGATTAGTTTGACATGGAGTACTTAGTTGTTCCCTATTGGGATTCAATTTCATTACTTTTGAAGTACCAATATAGAGCAGTGTGTGTTGGTTCTGATTTCAAAATATGGTGAACTATTGGAGTGTTGCTTTCTGTTAGAGCATTTTCATGAACAATTAAAACAAACGAGTTACAATTGGGTTAATCAGAACTCTTTTAGTTTCAGAATACAACTCTGGATAGTATGAAAGACTAATTTTTTAGGTTGAAATGATCAAAGGGATCGGAGTATATAGTATGGTCAGCAATAAGTAAACAAGTTATCTGTTTGAGCTGCTACTTAAGCATACTAAGATGTTTGTTGAATCTGTCAGCTCCCAAAGGTTTGTTTCCACCTGAACCTGAACACTATCGAGGGCCGAAGCTAAAAGTGGCTATTATTGGAGCTGGGCTTGCAGGCATGTCAACAGCTGTTGAGCTTTTGGATCAAGGCCATGAGGTTTGGCCAATTTAATTTATAGTCCTGTGTCTGCTCACATTTATGTCTGAATTGTGTGTTACTTTGATTTACCTTTATCGCTTCAACATAGGAATTATATGTTTAAATGGGAAATCTTGACTGAAGTGCTTCAGTAAGCTCACTTCATCTTATTCTGTAAGTTAAACTTGTATGAGGACTGATTGTCTCTTCCACCAATTACATGTATTCTTTCAGGTGGATATCTACGAGTCTAGGCCTTTCATTGGTGGAAAAGTGGGCTCTTTTGTTGATAAACGTGGAAATCACATTGAAATGGGACTCCACGTTTTCTTTGGTTGTTACAGTAATCTTTTCAGATTAATGAAAAAGGTGAACTTATATTGTGTGTTCATGATCCTATAACTTTTCATATGCATGATATTCTGGGAATATCCATATATAAATTAATAAATGTGTTATTCTTATGATGTTGTCTCTGACAACTTTCTTAAATCTTCAATTAAACAGGTGGGCGCAGAAGAAAATCTACTTGTGAAGGATCATACTCACACTTTTGTTAACAAAGGGGGTCAAATTGGCGGTACGCTTTGATGCTTGATCTTTTTTTTCTTTTTTTTTTATTCAAATTTTGTCTTGAGAGTGATCATAAGTGTTCTCTTGTTCGAATCCTTCCTGCCTATTTAGTAAGCCACCTTATATTTATGGATTGATCATTGCAAAGGAATCTGATATTTGATTAATTTTCCATCACAGAACTTGATTTTCGGTTTCCAATTGGAGCTCCCATACATGGAATTCTTGCGTTTTTATCTACAAATCAGATCAAGGTAAATATTTGCATTGCCACTGACCTGACATTACTGCAAGCATCATTTTTGTCATGGCTCATTTCTGTACATGCTTCCCAATTACTTGCTTATATTTAGGAATTAGATAAGCTGAGAGAAACTGAAGTTCTGGTTCCACCGTGAATCAGGAAGACATTGCATGTGTTGTGATTCTTGCTAACATTTAGTATACTCTTGCTATCATTTAGTATACTTATTTGAAGTGATTTATATGGTAAACACAGCTTGTCCAGGTTTCTGTTGATGCTTTAACTTTATAATACTTTGTAAGTGCAGACTTATGATAAAGCCAGAAATGCATTGGCTCTTGCATTGAGTCCAGTCGTCAAGGCTCTGGTTGATCCAGATGGAGCATTGAGCGATGTACGGGATTTAGATAGTGTAAGAATCAAAGATCCTTAATCTGTTACAAAATTTGTACCTTGTGAAACTTGTTTTTCTTGCTATAAAATTCGTAGTTATTTTTTGCACAATTGTTTTAATTTCAAATTTTACTTGTTTCTTACAGATAAGCTTCTCAGATTGGTTCATGTCCAAAGGTGGCACACGCACAAGTATCCAGAGAATGTGGGATCCTGTCGCGTATGCTCTTGGGTTCATTGACTGTGACAATATCAGTGCTCGTTGTATGCTCACTATATTCACGTTGTTTGCCACTAAGACCGAGGCATCCCTGCTTCGCATGCTTAAGGGTTCTCCAGATGTTTACTTGAGTGGCCCCATCAGAAAGTATATTATTGACAAGGGGGGAAGGTACTTTGGACATAAGAGTTTTACATGGCAATTTTGACGATCATGGCTTATTTTGTTCTTAAATTTCTCCTATATCAGTTGGAATCTTCTTTTCTGCTGGACAGGTTTCATCTTCGGTGGGGATGCAGAGAGATATTATATGATAAATCTGCTGATGGAGAAACTTATGTTGCAGGCCTTGCCATGTCTAAGGTAACCTACTTACCACAGTACTCTTTTAGATACCGATGCAACGTAAATGACATTAATTAAATCAATTTATTGAGCTTTGGAGTTTTAGAAGTATGATTCCCTCAGAAAAGGTATCCACCTTTGCAACAGTCGTAAGCAGTCTTTTTGTTTAGTTTAGAAGATTCTGGTGTAGCCTTCCTTAACTGTAAATAACTAATGTTTTCTTTTTACCTCAGGCTACCAATAAGCAAACTGTGAAAGCAGATGCCTATGTTGCAGGTTTGAGATTCGCTCTTCTTTCCATTTTGTTTAGAGATTATTTTATATTTCAGGTGAATAATTGCGTCTCAAAATATTTTGTTTGTTGATAGCATGCGATGTGCCTGGAATCAAGAGATTGCTTCCGTCCCAGTGGAGGGAATGGGAATTTTTCAATAATATTTATGAACTAGTTGGAGTTCCTGTTGTCACTGTGCAACTTAGATACGATGGATGGGTCACAGAGATGCAGGATCTAGAACGGTCAAGGTAATTCTTGCCTATGCACTGAACTATTTGGCATTTTAAAGGGTTGCTATTTGTTACTAACGAGTAACGACCATGCAGAAATCTATTTCTGTTTCACTTCGTCGACACTAATTGAAACAGTTTGCCTTGTGGTTGTTAGGCAATTGAAGCAAGCTTTGGGATTGGATAACCTTCTCTATACTCCCGATGCCGATTTTTCATGCTTTGCCGACCTAGCACTTACTTCTCCAGAAGATTACTATATTGAAGGACAAGGTTCACTGCTGCAGTAAGAAAACTTGCCCTTTGTTATAGCATATTTGCTCGTTTACAATTTTGGATTTAACGCTGTTGTTACTTCATCTTGCAGATGTGTGTTGACACCAGGTGATCCTTACATGCCTTTACCAAACGAAGAAATTATAGCGAAGGTTACGAAACAGGTATCAACTTATACTCAACAGTCAAGAATGATGTCTTCTTGCATTTGGAAGTAACTGATAGCATTCTAATAGGTTCTGAACGGTGCTTAATATCATGTCTTGCTACCTTTTCATACACATTTCTGTGTAATTCCAGGTGTTGACGTTATTCCCATCATCACAAGGCTTAGAAGTCACATGGTCATCCGTTGTAAAAATCGGGCAATCTCTATATCGTGAGGGACCTGGTAAAGATCCGTTTAGACCAGATCAGAAGACACCCGTGAAAAATTTCTTCCTTGCAGGATCATACACTAAACAGGTAAGAATGTGCCACTGGTATTTCTGTAGAAGAAGAATGAGGAAAGACATTGATTGAAACATTTTCATGGATGATTGCAGGACTATATAGATAGCATGGAAGGGGCAACCTTGTCTGGCAGACGAGCTTCTGCCTATATATGCAATGCTGGGGAAGATTTGGTGGAATTGCGAAAGAAGCTAGCATCCCAAGAGGGGTATACGAAAGCAGCTAATACTACTGATGAGCTGAGTCTTGTCTAACACAACATTCTCATTCATTTTCTAAGCACAGAGCAAACCACAACCTCAAAAATATGGAGTCACCTCAATTGGTGACTCCGACTCGGTGTACTTTGTTAGTTGGCATTGCAAATGCTTTACATTGTATGTATAGAAGTTAAAAGCTCATGTAGAACTGGTGATCATGAAATGTAATGCATAGTTTTTACTCTTAATGATACAGAGGGCTTCATTTTACAGTTAACACTTAAAAAAGCTCTTTTAACTCGACACAGGATTCCTAAAACTGCATTAGGATTGATCACAGCAGAGTCCAGCAATCGGAAATGAACTAAAACTGAACACGATAACAAAAATGCTTCTCCATACATGTGTACTTGTCCACTTACCTACTGAAATTGCAGGCCACAATTGAAACAGAATGAAGCATTTAACCCAAAACTGCACATCTGCAACTGATGCAGTGTGAGCAATCAGGATGTTCCTTATTCTCAATAGCATACACAGTTTCATGATCAGATAAAACCATCACAACTCGTACACATCTAACACACAACTTTATTCACCATATACAAAGTTGCTGTAATCTTAGCAAAGCACAACCAGTATCGAGATTAAGCTAAACAAACTTAATGACATACATAATGCACACACACATAATCACCATTCTCACTCACTTACCTCCATTCTGCAACTCCTGATCAATAGCCTTCTTCGCAGCCTCAAGATCCTCATCGAAAAACATATCCCATTTCCCATCCCACTTGATAAAGAACTCGGTATCTTCATAGTACTTGACTCTATGCACATCCCCGGCTGGAGTAAACAAGTAGTCCCCAACAGCCAGATCAAACCTCTCACTCTTGGTTAAATTCCACACACTCTTCTTCCCCTCCATCACCACCAAATCGTGCCCGAATGTGTGGTGGTGCGCCGGCTCCACGCTCCCGGCCTTAAACCTAACTACAGCCGACGTGGGACTCTCCCTCACTATCTTCATTGACCCACCCGGAATGATATCAATTTCTCTCAAATCCCGATTTTTCAGCAGACAACAGATTGAGCAAGACGCGTCTTGCGGAGCAGAATCCGCCCCGATTTTCGGCATTTCGTTGATAGATTTGTCGAGAAACGATGAAACCTCTTCCGGCCAGGGTTTTGACTCCGACGCCGGGCATGGGGATTTGAAGGGAGTGTTGAGCCAGGTGTCGAGGATCTCGACGGCGGATTCCGGCGGGGTCGACATGCCGGAGACGGCGAGGACGTTGGAGTTGTTGATGGAGCGGGCGTTGAGGGCGTCGGCGGGGGAGAGACACGTGGCGGCGAAGACTCCGGGGAACTTGTTGGCGAACATCGCGACGCCGACGCCGGTGCCGCAGGCGACGAGTCCGCGGGTTTCGGTGTCGGCGGCGGCGGAGGAGGAGGAGACGCGGCGGCCGACTTCGGCGGCGATGGAGTAGTAGGCGGAGGTTCCGAGGTCCTCGACGTCGATGTTGAGGGATCGGAGGTGGGAGACCAAGGCGTCTTTGAGTGTGCAGCCGAAGGAGTCGGCGCCGGCGATGATTTTGAGCGGCGGCCGTGCGGCGGTGGTGGTTTCCGCCATTGTTGTGTTGTGAGTCCAAAAGCTTCAGCCTTTGCGTTTCAGAGAGTGAATCTGGACCTGAGTTTAGTACAAGTTGAGGTCGTTTGTAGCTGACGTTGAAAGTGGGACCCATTTGAGAGGTACGAAGGGTTTAATCCAAAACCTTGTTGGCGCGGTCCGGCGCCGTTGATTTATTTGATTTTCTGCCTCGTGTCCTCCTATTTTAAGAGAGACGAAACTAATACCCTTCTAAACAATGAGTTCAGGACAAATTAGTGAAGATCGTGTATCTCATAGCTATTATTATGCAACATAAAAGAAAAGATGAAGATTACTCCATCAAATCGAATCACAAGATCTACTAAAATAGTAGTGATGAACCATTTTGATTAAGGTCTTGTTTTATAATAAACTAAATGAAAGAGCTCTAAAATACGCCTGAAGAACCTGACAATTTATTTTTGTTGACGGTGCATCCTTAGACGTGCTCGTCGGATGGGCAATCGAATTATTCTGGTGATCAACCTATTCAATAGGGTCTATGGTGTGAACATAAGTTCAATCCATAGTGTGAACCTAGGCAACTTGGCTCAATCTTAGCCATTTCATCGAATCTTGTTCTAATTTAGTGTTTCGACTTTATATTAAATAAGAAAATATGGAAAATTTGTGGTATAGTCCGAAATGCAAACTATCAAACCTATCAACCACTAATTTTACTAACGAAATGCAAAACTATCAGAATTTCACAAGTACAATTGTATTCTAACATCGTGACAAGTAATGAATGTATGTTTACGATTCAATTTAGATATTCAATGAGCAATGGGATGAGCAGTTGATCTACTTGCCAATGTATGAAAATAATGCTTGAATTTACACAAGCATTATTTACAAAGAAATCTACACAAGCATTATTTTCATACATTTTATCAAAGAAAAATTTAGCTCAAGTAGTTTTAGAATCCTGGCTCTGATCTTGATCGTGACAAGTATTGAATGTATGTTTACGAATCAATTTAGATATTCAATCGAATTATCGGTCACTTTAATTTTTACTCATTAATTTTTCAAACCTAACTGAACGAGGAGGTTCGTTGTTCAATTAGATTATCCGGTTTACCCCTATATTTTAGCCCCGCACACACCCCATAAAATAACCGACCCGCCACATCTTGCCCCGAATCCAAACCCGACCCGACAATCCGTCTCTCCAACTGTATAACAGACTCTCGCGGGTAGCAAACCCGCCAAAAACAATGGCGGGAGTGTGCTGCTCTCCGAGAGTACGGATTCCTCTGCTCCCACACCCCACGGTAACATTTCAATTCCACCTCTCAATTTCCAGTTTCCATTTTCCTTTAGCCTTTCCCGTCTCTCTGATCCATTCCTGACCTTTCATTTTTCAGAGAATCCACAAAATCCAGTGCTGCGCAAAAGCACCGGATAACAAACCCAAGAGAGAAACTCCGCCGATACTTAAAGTCGCAGTGACCGGAGCCACCGAGCTCCTCAGGGTTCTGTCTTCCTTCAACCCAACAACCAGGTAAGTTTCCCATTTTGTCCTTCTCTTCGTATTGTACAATGTTTAAAACTCAAAAACAAAACATGAGTCTTTGTGTTTCTTTTTGCAGATTGGAAAAAGCGGATGATAAACAAAGGGACGAGTTTTCGGTTATAGGAATAGATGATGTTGTGTCGATTCTAGAAGCTGATTACAAGAACGCGTATTTCGTGACAGGTACATTGTTTGTATCTGTGACGCTACTCTTTTATTAGTTGATTTTTGGGATATGAAGTGATAGTTTCCATTGGAATAGGCATTTTCACGTCGGCAATTTATGCTGAAGATTGTGTCTTTGAGGATCCAACTATTAGATTTCAAGGTTAGTTTTGCTATTGGACTGTTTTTAGATACCTGTATGTTGTTGTTTGTAGTGTTCATTGTTTTGTATGACATGAGTTTGACTGTTTAGGTACGGAGTTGTATGCTCGCAACTTGAAATTGCTTGTTCCTTTCTTTGACTCGCCATCGATTGGATTGGAAAAGATCGAGAAGGTAGTGGATTCTTAGTTTGATTTCAGTACTGTAAGTTGAGAGTGAGACATACATTCTTTAGGCCAGAAATAGACATATTTGTGTTGTAGCAATGAGTGAATCAGAAATAAATGTTGTAATCTTCCTTGGATAGTCGGAGTTGCTGAAGTTTTCATTGTCTTGACTATTTTCGTTGTGTAAATACTTCATCTCTCTCTATTTTTGAGTAGGATCAGTAATGACTGATAAGTGATAAGTGATAACTAGTTAGTTGATTTGGTTCATAAATGATTGAAGATATGAAGCAAATTCTATGCTACTAACGAGGAAACAAAGGTTCTTAACTTTGTCTTCTGTTCAATCTGCAGGGTATTGATTCTGAAGCAACCTTTGTTCTAGCAACATGGAAACTAAGGTGCTTAACTTTTTTTACTCCAATTATCAGTCAACTGACTACTTATCTGAAAGGAAACTGCTGATTTGGTGTCAAAGGTTGACTGCAATCATATGTACAGTATATGCTTGGGAGAGTGGTTTGCATAAAAAAGAATGCCATACATTTTTTTTTTTTGACATCGATTCTGATACCTGAAAAAAAAAAGTGATGTTCTTAGACTTTGATACCCTTCCTATCCATCTGAGTTTGGCTAGTTGGCGACACACCAGTGTTGGAAAATTTGAACTTACTACTAGATGATAAAGCCGTAGTGTCTTTTTTCCTTGGATAACTGATAATGATAAGCCATTGGGTGTGTATATGGAGAAGGATACTGAGGAAGTAACAAGTAAGAACAGTCTATAATAGGAGACCATGTTTGGTAAATATTTCTAATTTACACAGAGCAAGATGCTTACTTTCACCTTAAATATAAATATAGGGGTTTTCAGAAAATGGCTCTTCCATGTCTTCATCAAAGCAGTTATCTTAGGATTGCATTCATCTTATTACATTCCTTTTGCACCTAGCTGTTGTCTTATCTGAACTTATTTTATCTGATATGCAGGACCTACCTGAAGCTCCCATGGAGGCCTTTGATTTCTATTGATGGAAGTACGGTCTACAACTTGGATGATAAGTTTAAAGTAAGACAAAAAGAGATTTAAGTGCTACGCATTGGTACTTCATGTATGTTCTTTATTTTTAAGTTGTTAATGGACACCTGCCACTGTTGGTTTAACAGATTGTAAGGCATGCTGAGAGCTGGAATGTTTCTGCAATTGAAGCAGTTGGCCAGATATTCAGACCTTCTGGTAGGTCAGATGACTGAATGTGTTGAGTCTTAGAAATCAGAACAAGCTTCAGGTTTGTATATAAATTTAAATCCATAGGAGTTGCTGATCTGGTTCACTGAAAGGTTGGCATTCTATTTATTTCATTTATACTCTTGGAACAGGTATTTCCATTACTTTTCTTCATTCTCAATGGGCCATACACCAATATTATATGAAATCCTACATCTCAGCAAAACGTAACAGTCTGCAGCTCTGGTTAGTGTTTCTTTCTACCAGTTTTACTTCTAAGCGGGTGCATATTATTCCTGGTTTCTCTTTGAATTGTTTTCAGCTATCATTTTGTTCTATGTAGGGGTTTCAGATATAGAAGTTTATAGCTGTATATTTGTTTGGTCAATCTCTGTATCTGTATATTAGCTTGTCTAATTTAAGACCTTCCACCATTGTTAATATGTGACTGGTTTGGTTTCTATTTTAATCCCTATTTGGTATTTTCAATCAGGCCAGACAATGTGCTCTTAGAATCCCGGCAAACTTTCCCTCAAACCTTGAGCGTCTAGTTACCTGCAGTTAGTCTGCAGTCCAAAATCTAGGACTTAGATCACATAACATACCCAGAAAAGTTGCTACCTCTTGCCAATTCATTTGTTTTCTAAGAGAAACTAAAAAAAAAAAATCAACTTTTTAGGAGCTATGATTATCACAAGTGGGGAGAACTGAGAAGCATATGTCTGCAATGATGATAGGGAACATAGTCATGAAGAGATTATAGACTTAAACTATAGGAACAGTAAAGTAGTAATGAAAGCTCCTCATGGTTTACTGCTGAAAGTCCAGACTTTTCCGTTAAAGAGAAATAACAAAAGGCTAATGGATCCTCAAAGAGATAGATGTACCACAGCTTAGTTGGTTCAGTGGTCTAGTAGAGAATCCAAAGATGCAAGAGTGTGTATGTGTAATGTGCTTGTGTTAATGATGGTACTCTGAGATCATATTTTTTTGTTTGAATTTTGGAGAAATACTAAAAAGTAGTGCGGCCTTTGGGACTTTAGTTGTTACTTCTTGCTTATGCTCTTGACTAGTTAGTGATGGGAAATAGACTTCAAAATATGAAAAATTAGCTAAAAATAATGATTTGCTGATAATATAAACACAAGAAAATTTACATCCAGAAGGAATAATTTCTGATTTCGAACACTTCTTACATTGAAATTGAACGAATTAGAGTATCAGATCATAATGCATATTGCATTGTCAATCCTTCCTCCAAGCATAGAGCAACAAAGAAAACCCTCCATTACTACCACTGGACCTAGTAGATGAACATGAACTTCTCCCACCATCACTGCTTTCCTCTGCCCATTGCAACACACTCGAGCATGATGGGGACGGCGATAATGAGACCATCGAGGGCATTGACGCTGAAGCAGCCGACATTGACAAGCTCTTCCTCATCAACCTCTTCTCAGAACCTACCATTTCTGGCCACACCCCACCATCACCAACTTGGAAAACAAATACACCATGTCCAGTGCCATTAGTAGTACCTTTACGATCATTAACCCAGTTGAACACATCCCAATAGAATTCAAACTCGACTCCACCAACAAAAATTCTCTCATTGCCTCTAAACTTCCAAGCCAGCCTTTTCACAATTAGGCTAGTTTCTCCATCTACCTTCACTTTGAGAGTACCCTCACTGCACTCTATGCCAATCTCATGCTTGGACCCCAAGAACTGAGCTCGAGATATGTAATTCTTATGCCCAAACACATGCTCTCGCCTTGACAGTAGTGTTGGTTGTCCAAGTTGGTGAGCCCCAAGTAACCCTGATCGCCGAGTCAACTCATCCAAAAGATCGCCTAGAAAGAACTGAACTCTAGCATTGCAAGAAATTGCAATGTAAAAGCCAGACTCAGGCTCAGCCGAGTTGTGAGCAAAGTTAGCCCGACTGAAATCCCAGTAGAGTTTGATTTTCTGGTAATGGTGTTGGGTTAAGAGGATGGACTTGGAACCTGGTTTACTTCGGAAAAATGAGAAGGTTGTTGGATTGAGAGAAATGGTGATGGAAAAAGAGTCTGGAGCATGTATAGTTAGGGAGTGAGAGAAGAGGGTTTTGGACCAAGTGAGAGTGAGATATGTAGGTGAGTTGCAAAGCTGAGTTTGGTATATGCAGGTTATGAGGTTTTGAGGCACTTGAGAGCTGCTTGAGATTGTGTTGGGTTGGCTGAAACATGCTGGGATCATGGTGTCGAATTCTGGTGCTTAATTGTTGCTCAAACCATGAAGAAAGCTGAAGAATTTGTGGGAATGAAGTTTGTAAGCTGAAGAGTTGGAGTCTTTGTCTTTGAGGCTTTGCTACTAGTAGTGGTAGTATAAGAAGAGCTTTTGGCTTTTGGTAAGCAAAAGTTGTGTTTGTGCTTTGAATCTTGATGATGAAAAATACAAGACCCTCATCATCGCCATCATCAGCACCAATGGCTAAGCCATACAGCTAGCTACTGTTGTTTCATGTTATTTCCTCCTTGATTTGCGCCTTTGAAAGGGTTTTAAATTTATCTCTTTTTCATATACAAATGGGGGAGTGATGAGCTGGGTTGCACTGGGGCTTCTGGGTCACAGTTGCAGGTGACTATGGTTTTATTTTAGGTTACTTTAAGGGTAAGTCACTAATCAAAGTCTTCTTCTCTATGTATTTGTTCTTCTTCCTATGCCATATCAAAAGGAGTCTGGAAGATGGGGCCTTGGGAAAAGAGGAGAGGGCCAACAACTTTTGTATGCTTGCTTCACTTCACCTCACTTTTAGTTAAAGAAGAAGACAAAGCATACATGGCATGTAACTTCTTGAATAATAAATTGAGAGTTGCACAAAACCATGCATTCAACTCTTTTCTTCTTGGCTGTGGATGACTGTGCATTGGCCTAATGTAGAGAAAACAAGTTTCTGATCTAGCTGGTGTGGCTGTGCAGATTTTTTGAGGCAAGCTCTCTTGGGTTGAATGCTGCTGGGCACATTCCCAGCACATCCCTATTTCATAGCCTAACAATATTATTCTTCTTTTGGTGAATGGCTTTGGTCCTGTTGATCAAGATATATACTACGTGTACAACTAAGCTAACCTTTCAAACTTTTGTGTATACTATTGTGATCTGCACAAATTACAAGGGTAAGTATCAATAACTATTCTGAGTTCTTACTGCGGCCATTTTTCTTTCTTTGAATCACAGTAGTGGAAAAGATCAAGGACGTAAACTTGTATCAATACATTGGTACTAGAGTTAACAGGCTCTTGCCTGCTTTGTACACCCGCAGCAAAATAACATTCTTCTATCAGAAAATTCTACCATACTAATGATCGAATAACTTACACATCATTTTACCCTCCGTTTCAGTAGAACAGAAGGCCCTTTGAAAAAGTTTGTGATCCTCAGGCCCCAACATTGCTTAGAAACCTAAAATCTACTAGTCCAGGACCCTACTGTACTAGCAGAAAGAATTTGCATACTTTAGTACAGATATCTAGAATAATAAGAGCAAGTCCACCCCTGGGTCTTCGTTGGGAAGGCCTGGGTCATGGGCGAGACCTGGGTCGCCACGTGGCAGTGATTTCGGGCTACAGTTTTCACCCACGATTTCTGTTTATGGGTCGCCACGTGGCAGTGACTGTTTATTGAATTTTATATTAGGTATTTTGAATGTGAATAATGATTGTATATATTAATAAAATTATGATTAAATAAACAAAATGACATATTGAAATTAAATATTTATTTCATGACTTAAAATGACATGCCAAGCCTAAGAAAAAAAAAATAATTCTTTAAAAATAACACAAACATAACATAAAAAAAAACCGTAATCTAGATATCCATGTTGTTTTGCACTTCCCATAAATGCTCGAAAAAATTATAAGAGGGTGATATGTATTTATAGGATTTATATAAATTTTTTATATTTTTTTTCCTAACCGTTGCCAGCTTTTTTACTTGTTGCCAGCTTTTTATCGTTGGGATTGCAACAGTCAATTCACCTAAGCCGTCGATTTGCTTTTTTGAAATGAACCAATGGTCCAGATCAAAGGACCGTTGCATTTGAATTCCCCGGAACGAGCCCAGGCGCTGACACGTGGCCCAGGAGTTCGTCTGCAGCGTCGCTAGGCGACAAAAAGTGCCTGCCTTCTCGCTCTGTGCACGCCACGCGTCGCCTTGTCGGTCCGCTCTGCGCGCTTCACGTGGTTGACGTTGGCGTTTTGGGCTAAGCTAGAGACGAAGGCCCGGGTCTTCAAAAATGGAGGCCTGGGTCATAGGTCTGACCCAGGTGAAGACCCAATGAAGGCCTGGGTTAAAGAAAATTTGTGGGTGGACTTGGCTTTTTTTTTCTAGGTCTTCTTTTGAGGTGGCTTAAGGCCCGGGTGGTGTTTTGGGGTTGGGGTGGACATGCTCTAAGGTCTGATTTGATTGGTTTTGCAGAACGGAAATGATTTGATTTCATGATGGAGAAAAAAACAAGAACAAGGGAAGTTGCTTGATCAACCGAGAGGATTCCAACTCAAGTTACTACTTACTACCAAACATATATAAGAATTGAATCTTCTTGAATTTACAAACCAAATATGCAGCCAATCTTCTTTCTTTGAAAAACAGTAAAGAGATCAAGGATGTAGATGTAAACCAAATCTCAATGCTATCTTGGTACTACAGTTAAGAGGCTCAACTCTGCACATAAAAACTTTGACCATGCTAATGATGGAAATAACTTACGCATCAGATCTTAACCTCCGGATCAATAGTTTGCAACAGTTCCACAGAAGGCCTGGCTTTTGAGAAGCTTTGTGATCCTCAGTCCCCAGCATTGCTTAGAAACCTGAAATCTACTAGTTTAGAAGGTAATAGCCCGATTAACATATATGCCAGGAACTTACTGTACTAAACACACAAAATTTGCAGATTTTTAGTAAAGATATCTCTATAATATTGAAAGAGATCCTCACAATTACTTTTGCAGAATGGAATTGATCTAATTTCTTAATATATAGGGAAGGAAGGGAAAAACAAGAACAAAAGGAATTTGCTAGATCAGTACCGAACATAAGAAATGAATCCATTTTCCTATTTGTAAACTAGTCATCCGTAAATCGATCCTTAATTCATATAAACACAGATCAATATTTGCGCATCAAATTGAAAATGCAAATATCATAAACACAAATGTTACATGCTGACATGAAATTCCTATTCCTTCGTATTCTGTTCATGTTCATGTTGAGCCGCCCTCATAAGCAGACTGCCATGCTCAAGCGCCACCAGCACCGGCGACCCCCCAATCCCACGCGCCACCCCAAGCATGATCTCCCTCAACAGCTCCTTAAACTCACCCCTATCAACGACGCCGTTTCCATCCGCATCGAACCTCTCGAATATCGCATCATGCAAACTATTCAACTCCTCTTTGGGCTGAGACAAGTACCCTATTCCCGGCAGCAGATTACCAAAACCAGAACGGAGCTCCTCCCTCGACAACACGCCGTCGGCGTCAACGTCGAGCTCGTCGAAGCATTCCTTGCTGCATTTCTCGAACGGCGTCGTGTCGTCAACAAATGCGGCCACCGTGGAGTCGTTTAGGGCATGCAGAACAACACTGGGCTTCATTTTCAAGTGATCAGAGATTCAAAGAGGCTAGGTTTTCTTGTTTAACATGGGAGTTATACTATTGTTACGTTTTTTTGGATCAGTTTGGTGGTATATATAGAAGAGGTTAAGATTGGGTCTTAACTTTAGGGTTACGTGGTTGATGAGCCTTCATTGTAGAGGCTTTCTGCGTCACTAGTGAGGGGCGTGGGATTATACATAATTACATATTGCGTTACAAATAAGGTGACAATTAAGAGCCCTACGTTCCACCAAATTTGCCACATTTATGTATCAAAGAGAATATAAAGTCCCAACAAGAAAATGGTTGCTTGGTGAATGCTATTATCAGCTCAAGTCATAGAGAAGGGTCGAATAACTAATTGATTACAATATAGGAGAGATCATTAATTCGTTAGCTCATTCCTGTTTTCTACTTCCAAATGAAAGAGATCGACCCTATATTTTGTGTCAGGGTTTTGGTGAGTATAACTCATGATACCCCTCGATGCACGTATCATCTTATTTTAAATGATACCATATATTTTTTTTTTATCGTATATTACAATTTCGTAAGTCGATGTAATGTTAATATCTTCTTTTATTTTTGTTACACGAAAACATACCAAATCTTTTGTAGATTGTCAATGTGAGACTAGCGATAAAGTCGCAGCATTAATAACATTGTCGATAAAGTAAGCCAAACGAACAATATAGGATAAAATAGATTCTTTCAACAGAAATCAACAAGAGCCGTCTTAGCTCAGCCGGTAGAGCGCACGGCTTTTAACCGTGTGGTCGTGGGTTCGATTCCCACAGACGGCGTAGTGGTGCCGTTATTCAAATTATTTTTGTTTCTATTTCCCTGTGCTTGATCAGGCCCAACGCATTTAGGGCTGAGGAATTGGGTTTAATCTGTAGCCTGATTTTCAAACAGGCCCGGGTCTTTCTTTCTTTTTTTTTGCTCTAACTTATCATTCCCAAGATTTTTCTCAAAAATGAAGAAAAAAAAAATTCTATGATTTGGTTGCTACAGAGCTCTCAGAATAGTGACAATGAAGGAGCATAGGATTCCCCACTTAAACATATGTCTGCATGTGAACTGTTTTTGTATATCTGCCACCTAACCTCCAAACATCACACATGCATACATGCCTTGCTTACACACACCAAATTCTAATTATCCATACAAATAAAATTGGTATATATTTATATATATGACCCAAAATACATCTCCTGCAATCTTGACAGTGTTTTTATATGCAAGTTACAAAGGTGTCACAGATATAACTCATTACCATGGTAGCCAACCAAATTTAGTACATCCTTTGATTACATCTAATGACCTTAATCTGTGGGCTGGTTGATGACAGAGGATGAGATATGCTTTGATGCCAATAATTGTGGTAGTAGTGTTCTAGAGGAGCTACTACAATAGCCCAAAAGTATCACTACAAAAATTAGGTGTTTACATTGATGTTCTTTAAATAAGAGAAAGTTGGGGCGACTAGCTAATGAAGACTTAGTTTAGTATTGTGGTTTAAAAATTTAGTTTTATATAAGCAACCCTGAACCTGTTTTCTAAAATAATGGTTATTTAAACTAAAAAGTTATAGATAAACACGTTTTAAAATTTTACCAAATAAAAAATCTATCTAAAATGGTGATTATAAGTTATTTTAATTCCCAAAACTTAATATTAAACTGGGCCGAAATAAGCGACGACTCGTTAAGTTATCTTTCTATTCTGGCTTGTTTAATAATGTTTTCATAATACGAGCACAATGCTAACCTTGTTATTGGACTGCTTATCAATCACACATTACTAACCTTTTCAATCAAATAGTAGTAATAAGCCAAAACTTCACTAGATTAAATTTTCTCTCGTATTTGGTCTCTAGTCAAACTAATTAATAGACGTGTTTAATTTTGGCTTCATATATGACAATACAGTTTTTAGTTTAGCACTCGAATAACTTCAAACCTAAACTCGAGGATTGTACATTAGTCAAAAAGATGATTAATAAAAGATCGATCACTTAGAGATTGAAGTATATTTTTATGGTACCCAAGTCCTAATTAATCCTCTATAAAATATGGAACATCAATCCCAAGTACTTAGTTTGTTTTGGCTTCATTTTTTGAGTCAGTCACAACTCACATACCCCTTTCGTATATTTTTGACCCTTGTGTGTACGGAATCCATGTTCAACATCAACCATTCAAGTTAGGAATATTGAAATGTGGATAGTAGATTAGTAGTCATAGTACTTTGAACGTTATTACTTGTACGTTAATCTTATCTTAATCCTTTGTCATATCATTAATAATTAAAGAGCATGATGAAAAAAGCATCACAGTTGAAAATAACATGTGTTACATCAGTTGATTAGACAAAGAGTACTTATAATGTAGTTTTTTTAGAAACCATAATTTAGGTCTTTTAATCTTGAATTGCTTCTAGATCTCGTTTGATTCATAGAGAGAAAGTATTTGGAAATGAAAGTTTCTTGTATTTAGAGAAGCAAAAGAAAAATAAACATTTTCCTGATAAAAAGAAAAATAAATAAGAAACAGTCGTTCATTTTAAAATCCATCTTATTTGTACCTAAACGCATTTTAAAATTTTTACCGATGATATGAGAAATGATATAAAGCGATCAATATAGCTTTTTCAGACTAAATGGGATGTCATCATAAGTTGCTAGTTGAAAACATGATGTAATCTATTAGTTATTAGTTATTATTGATAGGATTATGGATTTGTATGTGGGATTCTGGCATAAACCATGAAGTTTCAATTGTTTATAAATCTTTCTTGCCCTTTACCCACCATACAATTAACAAGTAATCATACAAGCTTTAGGATAGTGATCGATGGAGTCATTCTCTTTTTAGAAAGGCAATCAAATTACACTTTTCAAAACGAAAGCACACAATTGAGGACCATATACTACAGACTAATACACAAGATATTTTCTGGAATTATACATGCATCTCAACCCTAGAGAGTAAATAACGAAGCACTACTGTACATATATTTTTACACAGTTATAGGATCAGCCCCGAGCCTCGATCAGAGGTAGATTTGTAGGTCGACATGATCAAAGTATAGTTTCATTGTGTCATGACTTTACGCATAGACAACTATATAACTAAATTAGGCTAAACGCTAAGTGCTAAAAGATGTGAAAGGACCAGACATTAGAGTTGTCTGAATGCAGTGATACAATTGTACGTGCATTAGTGCATTCATGCATGAATCGTAGTCATCGTATACTTGGAGATCAAAGATTGAACCCTAACCTCCCAAGCTTACCATGTGCCCTATCAAATCAGTAGCTCAATTTGTTAGCTAATTCTGCAACACACAGCAGCTAGTTTTCTTTTTCAATTACAACATATATCAAACTAATTATATGTCGGCCTCCTCTGATATATAACAATCCGGTGAAGCTCAACCCAACAACTCTGGTCGGGAACCGATGGAGAGTTAGGTTTACTGAATTCCTTCTTTTTTCTTGGATGTTATCAAACGCTTCGCTTTCACGTATTTGCATATGATTTCACGCAGCTTAGCTTATAACATCCCCGCAGTGAATACGTGATCGACCAGAGTACTGTTTTGTTTTCGAATTTTCAGCGAGACAAACTCATGTGTTCTGTTGATCTTCAGCGACAGCTGATCCTCATGCACGACCTAATCCCCTGATCCTTATTGTCTCGAGCACAATTGCACAGAGGCATTGGTTGGAACTTCTTTTTCATCATTTCTGGAAACTGAAAGAACTGAATGAACACCAGATTTGACTGTACCTTCTTCTAGCTCCTTATCTATGAGCTCTCAAATTGGATGTGGACCTTGTCACCTAACTGAAAACTCATCTTCTAACCACTCATTTCCTCTCTCTGCAGGTTGAACACAAGTATAGTCAAAATCTTTGAGCAGCTAAATGCCTAAATGACCGGAATATCCTCACAGCAGTTGGTGAAACCCTAGCTAGCTTCTGGGTAATTCATATCAGTCTTAATAATACTGCATTTGAAATAATTTAATCCAAACCCTCCAAGTCTGAAGGAAGTTAGCTAAAACCAGCTAGCTAGTGTCATGGATAATCAAACAGATAAAAACTGGGACTTGAAAAGAAAATTATTACAACACAAACTGTGTATTTCTGACAAGATTCACATGGATAAATATATAAATGTGTATATATATGAGAGTCCAAAGTTGATGCAATGTTGGTTATGTGCGTTCTTTCTGTCATAGATTCAAAATACTCGCAATTTTTGACTGGCAATTTTGTTTGTGTTATGAAGTTTCATATTTTAATGGTTTCAACCGTTACTGTCATCTAGAATTGCGAGGATTTCGATCAGCTTGTTCAATCAGTTGGCTGCAAAAGATATTGAACTACTATTTTCAACGCAAAATAGTTGTATTTTTGTTTTCGGCAAACAATCATGGACTGGTTAAGGGTTTACTGACAATGTATAGGTCTGGGGATATCTTACCCCAAACGCGTACCCTTGCTATAAAATAATAACTTGCATTGATTTGGTGAAATCATCAATATCATTATTGCACATTTTTTTCAATTACCCTGGTCAATTTGCACTGAAAATATCTGGATTGGATAAAATTTGGATAATAACTTTGACCATGAAGGAAACTTTTGATATCCGATCCATATTTACTGACGATCAATGAATTCTTTGATTAGCTAAATTTTCAAGAGAATTAACTTGATTTAATTTATGCAGAAGAAACAAAACAAAACAAAATGTCTTGAAGAAATGTGGCGCGCGATCCGTAATAATGAAACTTTTTGAAAGCTTCTTCTGTTCTTCATCTTACACATAGGTAGAAATATTCTTTAAGTTCGCGGTTCTCATTATTGGTACATGATGCATGTATCTCAAGTTGTCTGATAAATTTTTCAGTATTTTTTTATAGATTTCTTTTACTTATCCGAAAGAAAATTAGTTAGTTAGGTAAAATGTCTTAAAAATCATTGCACAATATCCGTATAGATTGTCAAGTACCGTGATATTGAATCTTATTGCCTCAAAGATAATATTGCGCACAACATCCGTGATGATGAATCTTATTTGAAAACTTCTTCATTGTCAAATGTGAAAAAAAAAAAACTCTCTACTTATCCGTAAATTCGTCCCAATACCTTCAAAGATAACTCATATGACTAATTTCTTCACATACATGATCATTTCTAATAAATTCTTGGTAATTAAATAAAAGAAGAAAGAAAGAAAGAAGAAAAAAAATGGAAAAAAAAGGATCGCTAATCATTCAACCTTCATTCGACGACTTTGAAGTTTGATGGGTTTCCTCCAAAAATTGATTCAGAGTCCAGTGAATGACAGAACAAGCATGGTCCATGGTGTCCAGGTATGAGCTAGCTGAAGCATCAAAACTCATCAAAAAGTGGGTCCTTTCGTTTCTTGCATCAGTTACACTTCAAGTTTTGCATGTTCCACCGTTAAAAAAAAACTACCATGGCTTCTCTTCTCTTTCATATAAAGAAGAAGAGACTTTGCTCTATTTGTCACGTACCATCGCGGGACTGGTGGTTTCCTTCTTCATGTATTAAACAAGTGATTGTTTTCCCTTGAGCTTCTTCCCTTCAAAAGCAAATATTTTATGTCAAAAATCATCTCCTCTTTCCTTTCTCTCCCATTTGTTTTGTGTGTCAGAATACAAGAAGAGCCAGCCATAAGGGGAAAAAAGCTTTAGCCTTTAACTAATCATAGCACAGAGAAAAGTGAGCCAAAAAAAAGAACCTGAGATTGGTTTTTAGAAATGAATGGTCTATCACATCTTGAACCGGAATACTCTGAGTTTGTTGAAGTAGATCCAACTGGCAGATATGGCAGAGTAAGCAAATTAAACTGTCTCCCTAAACTTTCTCTATATTTTCTGTCTTTAAACTCTGTCATCTGCTTGAAAATTGGTCCTAAATGGGTCTTTGGTTTGGTTGCAGTACAATGAAATCCTAGGCAAAGGAGCTTCAAAGACAGTGTATGTACTCAAAGCTCTTGTGTTTCTTACAATTTGATCAGAACCCAGTTTGGTTTATCCAAAGTTTGGAGCTAAATTTGGGTCTTTCTGTGAGAATTTGCTAAAATTGAGTGTTTGGGTTTGGGTTTTGAACTTTTGATTGGTGCAGTTACAGAGCATTTGATGAGTATGATGGGATTGAAGTTGCTTGGAACCAGGTCAAGCTATATGATTTTCTTCAAAGTCCTGAAGATCTTGAGAGGCTGTACTGTGAAATTCACCTCCTCAAGACACTGAAGCACAAGAACATTATGAAGTTCTACACTTCTTGGGTTGACACTTCAAAAAGAAACATCAATTTTGTAACTGAAATGTTCACTTCTGGGACTCTTAAACAGTAAGTGTTTTGTGACTTTGTACCAAAAAGAAAGAAAAAATTTATGTCTTTTTGCTCCCTGAATCCTTTGGGGTCAATTTTTGATAGTCTGTTTTGGGTTTTTTAGGTACAGACTAAAGCACAAGAGAGTAAACATCAGAGCTGTCAAGCATTGGTGTAGGCAGATCTTGGGAGGGCTTTTGTATCTGCATAGCCATGACCCTCCTGTGATTCATAGAGATCTCAAATGTGACAACATCTTTATTAATGGAAATCAAGGGGAAGTGAAGATTGGTGATCTTGGTTTAGCAGCGATCTTAAGGAAATCACAACATGCTGCTCACTGTGTTGGTAAGTTTGACTGATTCATACTGTGCAAATTCAAAATTTTGTTGCTTTGGTAATTTGTAAGTAGTTCTGTGGCTAGAAGTTGATATGTGTTTTAGATTCCTTTTTTCTTTGTTGTTAAGTAGGGACACCAGAGTTCATGGCACCAGAAGTATATGAAGAGGAATATAATGAGCTAGTTGACATATATTCGTTTGGGATGTGCGTTTTGGAAATGGTGACTTTTGAATATCCTTATAGTGAATGCACTCATCCTGCTCAGATCTACAAGAAAGTTGTTTCAGTAAGAGGATTCTCTTTTTATAACTCTCTTTCACACTTTCTCTTTCTCTCCATTTAGTGGCATGCTTTTTCTGTAGGAAAAATTGGAGTAAAAGATTCCTTTTGACATGTTTTAGGGGAAAAAACCAGATGCTTTGTACAAAGTTAAAGATCCAGAAGTAAGAAGGTTTGTTGAGAAATGTTTGGCAACTGCATCTATGAGGCACTCTGCGATTGAGCTTTTGAATGATGATTTTCTCCGAGTAGATGAATGTGATTATGATTTGAGACCAGTGAATTATGGTAGGCAGCTTGATGACATAGGTCCTCTTGTAAGGCAGCCTGTTTACGAGGTTCATCAAAACAACAGTTCGTTTAGTAACGGATACTCGAATGGCTATGGTTTTGATTCCCAAAACGAATGGGGGTATCATCCTTTTGAGGTGGAATCAAGTGGAATAGAACTCTTTGAGCACCATGATGATGAGGAACATGGTGAAAATGTGGACATAAGTATTAGAGGGAAGCAAAAAGAAGATGGTAGCGTCATCCTGAGACTTAGAATTGCAGATAAAGAAGGTTTGATCTGTCTTTATTTTGTTTCCATAAGCTTATATATAAATATGTATGCATTCTTTACTTCTGAAAATTAAATGTAGAATCAATTCTTTTACTTTGCAGGACATATACGGAAGATTTATTTCCCATTTGACATTGAGATGGATACAGCACTGAGTGTTGCAACTGAAATGGTGGCAGAGCTGGATATCACTGATCATGATGTAACAGAAATTGCAGATATGATTGATGGGGAAATTGCAGATTTGGTACCAGGTTGGCAGTCCGGGCCAGGAATTGAGGAAACACCGCGTTTTTCCAATCAAAACATTTGTCAAAATTGTGTATCCAACCACACCTCTAGTGGTTCCTTCATGGAGTTTCTCTCTAACAACCCCGGGGCTACTCAAGGTTGTACACATGGATGTGCTTCAATGCATGGTCGTTTTGAGGAGATTACATATCAAGAAGATGAGTCGAAGCATCATGTAACAGAGGATATACCAAATGAATCAAGCCAATCAGACTGCCTACATTACCAAGAAATCTGGGGACAACATGAGAGTCGTGAGCTTAGTTCAGTGGGCTCTGGACAAAGCCATTCAGACGAAGAATATGAAAAAATGAATCAGTTAGTCACAGTCATGCAGGATCTTAAATTGGACAACACCATTGCTTCTGATGCAAGAAATTCTCTGCGGAACATATCCGGTTCACATCCCTTTTCCACAGTGCCCTCGATCTATTGTGACCTCTCAGATAATTCTGAGCATGAAATTCAAAAGGAATTGAGGTGGCTCAAGGCAAAGCACCAGATTGAGTTGAGGGAACTTAGAGATCAGCAGTTAGGACTTGTCTCAAAATCTTCAAATAAAGAACACGAAAGAGACAATGGGAGCTTATCATGTCTGGTATCAAACACCATGAAAGGGAACAACTATGATAGAAGTTCAAGCTTTACTTGCCTTCCTAGTCCTAATAAGAGCTGCCCCAGTTCGGAAACCCAAAGGGTCCGAAAATGTGAGGCGATTTTGGAGTGTCCTGATGCTGAAGAGGAGGATATGGGTACTGCCAACAGCTTCTACACCAAATCACAATTGCTTCCGCACTCTCTTTGCAGGACAGTTTCTCTCCCCGTTGATGCTGTTGATTCATAAACTTGTAGAGGTACCCCATTTGTATGCTTTCACCAAGTTCCATACCAAAAGAGCTATTCTTTCTTGACGAAGGGATATAGCTCTTTGAGGTAATGGGATGGTGTGACCATGTGTATTAGTAAATTATATGAATTATGAGGGAAAATACAAGTTTTGAGGCCTATAAGATTCAGTCTGTTCAAGTACATTTTGATATTGCTCTGAATATCAGTAGTGAAAAGTATAGGTGTGATCAATGAGGCATCTAGTAACTGATGGGTTTAGAGGTGCTGGTGAAGGGCTGAAGGCAATCTCTATGGTCGTTATCTCAATTTTATTTATGGTCATCGAAAAGCTTTAGTTTATCTATATATTTACAAGAATCTTTAAGACAAGATAGACAAAATGTTTGACAAACTATCTTCAAAAACTAACTTGGATCATATTATGCCGAAATAACTTACTCTTTAAAATGGAGCATCAAAGAATCTTATATCTTATCGGTGCTTTATTGATTTTGTGTTCTGAGACATTATTGAGGGAGAGATGAACCATTGAAAAATGATGATGAATTGAATTATTGGCATGGGATCATCAACACAGGCAGTTCCTGCTTGGCTGGCCAATGAGAGGTTTTATCAATCATGACTTTCGAGATTGATTTTTGTAGGACCATCCTCCCTAATATGTCAATAATCATGGAGTGGGTTTTTCCAAAACAATCCTCTTCCATGTTTTATGCTGTGATGCTGATCTGCTTGCAATCAGTCTCAGTGGCAAATATGGCCAGACATGAGAAAGACTATGACAGAGTTATGTCCTCCTCTGATACGTCTAACTTACTAATATGCATAATGCGATCTATAATACCTCAAAAATCTCAATACGTAGTGTTATGTGCTTGTTTAGCATCAAATGACGAATTAGTTATGTGATGTCTATCTAATTTAAAGTTCAATTAGGAAATTGTCGACGTACTAAAACAAACTCGCTTATGAGTCATCTGACAGTGACACAAAGGAGGTTCCAAATCACATATATTTGGGATGAGCTGCAGGCCCTGCAGCTAATGGACTACACACATATCTTTCATCCAAGTTGTACGCATCTACAAGGAGATTTTGCACATCATTTTCTTTGCTTTATGGTTTTGTGAAAGTGGCATGGGTAGCAAAGTGGACGCCTACCATACTTTGTTTGTTTATGTATTTCCTGGCTTAGGTGTTTCATTTGGACCAAGTAAAAAGGTTTCAAACTTGCCACTTTATAGGAAAACTAGAGCAATATGCATGCGTGAGGTTTTAGATATCTATTCAAGTAAATGTAGGCTTTTCTTTTAGGATCATCATCACAAATTGGACATCAACATATCCTTCATTCCTTCCATTACAGACAAAGGTATTCATTACTTCAATTTTGATGGCAACCAACATGTTAACTTCTCTATTTCATATGTTTTGCAGTATTCATAATAATACTTCAACTCAGTAGCATTGTGTTACTTCCAACAGTTATTCCAGGGTTCTTGTACCAATGGATACCTCTCTCATTATTGACAGTGCATGCCAAATAACACCAAACTATAATATCTCACACCCATTGGATCTGCTGCACTAATTGGTAAATCCACTAAAGTTGTATAAACACAAAGGTGTATTCTCTGTTCTTGCTTTGCAAATTGTAGCAAGTCCAAATCTATTATGAAGATTTACAAATTAAACTAAATCAGCAAAATGAACTTAGTAAGAAACATGTATTGAAACATCGACCATCATCCATAATGAGGACTGGCAAAAGCAAGAAGCTCATTCAATCTATCACCTAGCAAGTTGCCTCCGAAAAAAGCTTGGTGATGGCTGCTTCTGTAAGAATATACAAGTCCCAATCGATGGCTGAAGTCTTCTCTTTTACTCAAGCAATGCCTGGATTCCAAAAATCCCATTCTGTAGACTATGACTTCGACTTCAAAGTAAGTTTTCAGTTCCTGTCATCATAGCAAACTCAGCTTCATCAATAGTCCCCTTTTTCAGCTTTTTTAGCAGGCGATATTCTCTCGTCAACTCATCAGCATCTTCAACTGTCTGTTCAGCCCCTCTTTTCTTAGCTGTTTTCTTCTTCGTCACCTTAGCTGCAGCACTTGGATTTTTGTTGGTTTTTTGAGGTTTAGGATCTTGCTCTTTTGCCTCTTTCTTCACTAGCAGATTCTTCCTCCTTTGCTTCTCGCGAGCTTTGTCCCTATATTATCAACTTTTTCTTAAGCACAGGCTCATTATGAAGAAATGTGCAAGCTATTTCTTTTACAGAGTATTTACAAAGCAAGCATGAAAGTAAGGCACTAAGGTCTACAGTACTGCATGTCAAAATGCAAAACTAACCGCTACTGATTCTAACATGAAGAAATTTAAGCACAATAGGTCCTGCAAGCTATAATCATTTTCATTTACCCTAGTTTTTAGTTGTGATTGATAATACATATTATTCAGTTCAATTTCAGCCAAAAAAACAAGCCTTGAAAAAATATCCAAAAGGTGAAGCCTATTATCAAAGGATTGGTATTATTTCATTAGCACCTCAAGTTCTACACATACTGTAAAAGATAGGAGAGACTTCTTACTTATATTTGATCTCCTCCAAGTTGATGTCTGCAACAGGAGTGAAACCCTCCGTGGAAAGTGTGTTGTGTTTTACCTCAGACATTGCAGGGAGCCGTAGTAGTCCAAACCCCATGCCCAACTTCCCAAGTTCAAGTTCTTTCCACCTGCATTAAAAACTCAAATCAGAAATGGGAAAAATGCTTGTTCCCAAATGTATTACTTTTTGTTCCGGCAGCCTGAAGTATAACACAATGTGCATATGGTCACCTGAAAATGTAGGAGCAGCCGTGTTTTTTATAAGCACGGACGTAAGATTTCAAAGCCCGCTTGCCCTTTTCCATGATATCACGGTCTTTTCTTGCAGCAGATCGTAGCTGAAGCAAAGTTTCAAGACGATGTCAGTTCAAGACTCAACTAAAACAATAGAGATGAGTTGGACCAGAAACTTCAAAACAGGGGAAACCATCACAAAAGTAAGCTCATATCATTGTAAGACAACAGCTTGATCCATAATATATGACAATCAGAATAAATGCTAGCATATTCACCCAATGTCCCAATATTGTCGATCAATCAACATTTAATGAGCACAATGATGCCTTACTAACAGGTGCAAACGAGTAATAAATTATGTAAATAAATTTTCCAGTGTAAAAGAATGTAAAGGTTACATACATGATGCTTACCTGAAGAACAACATCAGAGACATCATCCGGACATATCCTTTCTTGAAGAGGAACTCCTTTTTTCCGCAGGAATTCCACATAAGCTTCCTCCTACAATAGTCCAAACCCAATAAGCACCTCATACATACTAAACAACCAAATGTCAAAAGAGTGATATTAGTGCTGTATAAAGTGCTATAACTAAACCTTTGGTAACAGGAAAACAATTGCACTGCCTTGTCTACCCATACGTGCTGTTCTGCCAACTCTATGTACGAAATCATTAGGCTTTTGAGGTGGATCATACTGCAAATTAAGAAATAGGTAAGTATTCTATTCAAATCCGAAAAAGGGGGTGATCATCTAGGTGCAACTGTTAACAAGCTACCTGCACTATACAGTCAACACCCGGAATGTCAAGTCCACGGGCAGCAACATCAGTGCATAGAAGGACGCCACTTGAGAGAGATGCAAATGAGGCTAGAGCTTTGTCCCTTGCTTTCTAGACAGTAATAGAACAAAGAATGATGAGTTAATGAAATACTGATTTAGAAGTTGTCGACGTCTGTTAGCCAGCAATGCTTTTACCTGTTTCATCTTCCCACGGATAGCAATCAGATTGAAATCCTTCAAGGGAGCGAGGCATGATAGAACAACTTTCCAGTAGTCAACACAAGCACCAGTCATGAAGTACCTGGATAAGGAGAAAGATGAGACTATCACTTTGGAAGTAAAACAGTTTCACCTCGATCTAAACAAGCGTTTATACCTCCACTAGACATCAACACATACTAATTTCGTGTCACTTACACCATGGTCTTTTGAGACTTATTCTTAACAAGGATATCCACAAGCTGCGACGGCTTCTTGTATGCGTCGCATTCCATATACTGAAATAGAGCAAGGTGGTCAAATCCAAAACAAATAAACTAATAAGAAGATGAGAGACATTAAAAACACATTATTCTTGCCTCAATGGAAAGTCCCGAAGGTGTTATATACTCCGCAACCACTTTAACCCTCACCGGATTCCTCAACCCCGCCCTGGCCAGCTCCTCAACTGCCTCAGTCTGAGTAGCTGAAAAAAGACCAGTTCTTCTCAGCTTTGGCAGGCGAGATATAATACCAGTCAGCTGCTTCTCGAACCCCATATCCAACAGCCTATCCGCCTCATCTAAAATCAAAATCTGCAACACCACAAACCTCACCCTATCATTTCAACCACACTAAGGGCGCCTAGTTTGGGATTGCTCTGACTTTTTGTAAAAATTGCTTCTGCTGTATTATGAATATAATCAGCTGTGAATTAAAACAGTTTCGTGTTTGGTAAATATTACTTTTAAAACTGCTGTCAAGACATAAAATATTAATTTTCAGTGTGTTTATCGACAAACAGCTTTAAAACTGCTGTTAAGACATAAAATATTAATTTTCAGTGTTTTTATCGACAAACAGCTTCTAGAAATAACCTCAAGGCTGTTTCTAAAATTTGCTTCCACTAACTTGTAATTTTCAAAAAATAATCTAAAAGTTAAGATAAAAACTGATTTTTTTAAAAGCAAAGCTGTACCAAATTAGGACTAAAAAAACAATGTCGCTCAATTGAATCGTAATGTACGCACCTCAAAGCTCCGGAAATCCAAGCGATCCATACGTTCCATAATGTCGTAGAGTCTACCGGGTGTTCCGATCAGCAAATTGGCTCCTTCCTCCTGAATCCGCTGCATGTCAGCTTTCACTTGGCGTCCTCCAACCAAAAGCACGCACTTGAAATTCGGCGACGTCGAAACGAACTGCTTTGCTGCGTCGTAAATCTGCGACGAGAGCTCTCTCGTCGGAGCTATGATCATTCCCATCACCTACACACAAATCAGAGTTGATCAATTTGAATAGGTTTAAAGAAAAGAGAGTGGAGGTTTTGAGTTACCTGGTGAGGCTTGGGATTGGTGGAAGCGCGGCGGAGGATCTCGAAGAGGGGGACGACGAAGGCTAGGGTTTTGCCGGAGCCGGTGGCGGCGTCGACGGCGACGTCCTTGAAGCTACATAGCAAGGGGATTGTTTCGGCTTGAACCGGAGTGCAGAATTCGACGCCGGAGGCGGTTAGGGCTTGGAGAACCGGATCGGAGAGAGGAGGCTTGAGGTCGGAGAAGCGCGTGTTGCTTAACGCGCTGTCCATTGCTGCTCGCTTTTCGTTCGCGCCCTTTAGGATGTTTCAGGGTTTTTGTAGGGTTTATCAGTTTGTTTCTGAACGACATGCCATTAATGAGCCAAAATCGACCCGACCCGCCCGACTTAGTGAGATTATTATTTTTTTTCTTCGAGTTTTTTTTATAAACTAAGATAACGGATTTCACGCATCAAGGTATAATTACACTATTAATAGTTTTTTTTTTTTGTGGAATGATCAACTTCGTCTGGTTTTGAATTCCCAAGTTTTGCCCCTAAACCAGAAGTCTCTCGGATATAGAAGATTTGACATAGAGACAAGGTCTTTCAAAACCCTTCAACAAGCAGGTTATGTTTTTAATTTGTAGATTGACTTCGTCGTATTGAAATAAATTATGTAGAAATCTACAATAAATAGTAAAATCTCTAGTTCAGGGATTCAAAAGAACGACATTTTTGCTTGAACACAATAAACTTCATGTTCTCTCCTAAAAACGCTTCAGAAGTGGGTAATCTTCCATAAGTTCTTCCTCTGACAATGTGTCATTTTTCTGCTGTGGAGTCCATAACACTTGTACTGCCTGCAGGAGAACGAACACAAAACATATGTGAACAATCGATCAAATTATATGGGGGAAAAAGTCTCAGTTTATTGCTTATAATTATTAATAAAGTAACAATTTCATACTGCTATATTCTTCGAAGGAATGGATCCGAGATTTTCCAATGCTTTCTTCAAGTCATCGCTGCTATTGATGGCGGCCACCTTATGCTTCCCTTCGATTGCAACCAACAATGTCACCTGATCATCAACATTTAGTCAGAAAAAATATGTACATTACTCTTTTGTTATCATTATAATGCTGAAAGACCAGAAGAGATGATGTAACCATACCACTATATATTGGTTTCGAAATCCATCGTAATTCTTGCTTGTCGAGCTTTTCCTCCTTTTGTTGTTCAGATTGACAAGCGTCTCCTCATCAAACTTCGCCCTCTCTTCAATCGAAATTTTATTGAAGCATTTCTCTGCATCCTCCATGTTATGATTTGGAGTAACCTATACACGCATGTAAAAACTTAGAAATTTGAGTCTTTACAATGGAGTAAACTAACCAGTAACCTATATACCGGTGCACCATTAGTTGCACTGATCAACCAAGTAAGCTAAGAAATATATTGAACTTACAGATGAATAACTTGAGATCCAATAATCTGGATGTCTGAGCAAAGCTACAGTTGCCTCTGCAATCAAATGAAATTAAATAAAAACGTCCAAGTCAAGTTTCAGGAACGCACTAGATCAATCAAGATAGCTCAAGCCCTTGTGGTCCAAACCTGTCAATACATAGCTCAAGCCCTTGCGGTTAGACGTATCAGCAGTTTCGGCGATACGATCAAGATCTCTTTGGAGTGCTCGTGCAGTACCCAACAAGCCAACCTTGGACATAAAATGGCAGGATTAGGGTTTTGGTGCATTTTTAGGTAATAGCATTTGAAACTACTCAGGTACATACACGACCCATATGAAAAATAAGATGTAACAAGACATTAACATTAGACAATGTGAGTCGGATCATGATACCTGAAGCTTAACAACGTTTGAGGTTGCATCAGCACTTGGCTCTGCGGAAACAATGCAAACAACAGCTATGATCAGAATGAAAATAACAAATATATAGAACATAGCTTCGGCGTCGGACATAAACGAATACGAAGGTGATGATGAAGAAAAATAATCATTAGACGTATAAGATGACGACGAAGAAAAGAGCCTGAGGAGAAGGAGCTTCCCCCGACGCAACCACCGGAGGCGGCCCATGACTTGTTCGGGTGAAACGTCAACAACAAAGTTAACAGCACCGCAGCCATGGCAGGTGTCTTGAGTACCTTGAGAGCATTCGATAATGTTTCATTGAATATAGCCTCAAGTGGGTTAGGGTTTTCTGCGGCAGGTGCTCTCAGGCCCTTGAGAACATTCGAGAATATTTCATTGGCGATGGTCTCAAGTGGGTCTCGAGTTGGGTTGGCTTCTGAATGAGAGGCATGGTCTGATGTGAACTGGTTCTTCTCCGAGGAGCATTTGAGTTTGAGATCATATTTGGGGGAGGAAGATGAGGAAGAAGAAGAAGATAGGTGTTGAGTTTTGAAGGAGGCTGTTGTGAATTGGAGTGGTTTGGTAAGGAGAGAATGAAGACGAGAGAAGGGGATAGGGGAGGTTTGCTTCAATGAGGTCAAGGGGTTGGCTACGAGCAACGCAGATATAGCCATGGAAGTTGGTTTAGAGTTATTTTCGAGGCAGGAAGAAGGGTCAAAAAAGGGAGAGAATTGTAGAACTGGGTTTTCTAGTTTATTAGGGTTTCTAGCTAACCTTTTGGCTTCTATTCCTTCTAATGATGAAATAACAAGTTTATAGGGTTTCGTCTCCTTTTTTCGGGTCAACCTGCACTATTTTGTTCCTAGTTTGTCTTCTAAATAGGATTCTGATATTTTGAAATTTCGTTTTTCGTAATCTGATGACCAACCGCACCTCAAAATGGCTACACAACACGCTACGTTAAATGTAGAAACAACGTAGCTCCATATATGTATCGATTACCTTTCTGAATCTCTAGTTCTCTACCAAATGTGCATTTACATTGTATATCTTCCATTTTTCCCTTTCAAAAGGGTTTCAAAAGGGGGTAGTAATCTTCAAGTAGTTCTTGCCCCAACAGAGTATCATTTTCCTGCTGAGGAGTCCATAGCACTCTTACTGCCTGGAGGACCAAAGATAAAATAAAAGTACATCAATAAGATCCAACCGAGAATTTACAGTTTATATATCGATCGAAGTAACAAATTTCAACTTACTATTAAGTTGCTGGAAGGAATGGATCCGAGATTTTGCAAGGCTTTCGTCAAGTCAGTGTTATTGTTGATGGTCAGAAATTTGTGTTTCCCTTCCACAACCACGATTAATGTAACCTGGTCATCAGATTGAATCAGATCGAAAAAGGGAAACTAAGAGCCATTCATTGTCTTGCGTTGTATAATTCAGAATTTACCACAGAAACATAACATTATAAGAGCTTCATACAATGACACATGCATATCTTACACAATATAGATTCCAAAACATATAAACTAAGAAAAACAAGATTTATAGACCTTCAAAGATGTACTGCAAATAATAATATATAAAAGACCCCTCAAGGATTAATTCCGAAGACAAAACATATGTTTTTAATTCCAAGGAAAGCAAGGAATACTGTTAAATTAGGGAATGAGTTTCAGAAGTAGGAGTTCATAGATGTTGAACTTACCACTAGAAATTCATTTTGCAAACCCCCTGGTCTTTCTGTTGAACTTTTCCTTTTGATGTTGTTCAAACCAACTTTGTCAAATTTAGCCCTCTCTTCCAATTCAATTCGATTGTAGTATTTTACTGTATGCAGAATATATATTTCGTATGGTAGCAACCTACAAAAATGTGAGAAATTATTAGTCTAAAGTTTATAATACCTAAACGTAGTTTGTTCTTTATTGGTTAATCACTGTACCAAATCTACCAAGTACTACTTCAGGGGATGATATTGAACTTACAGAAGAATATCCTGATATGCAATCATGAGAATGGCGAAGCAAAGCTGCTGTTGCACCTGCAACCAAAAGGAATTAAGAAGAAAAACAATGCGATATCACAGATCAATTCCAAGTCAAACTATGCTTATAGATCCTCAATTGAAATGGAGATAAATTGGTACTTCTAGCGTATCCTAGAATGTCAATAACGATATGGTAATAATGATCATATGCTGAACTACGAAGATTTTGTACTAATTTCTTCGAAAGTTTGAACAACTTCCCCCTGCTGAAATTACTCCTTCCATTATGAAACCACCATTTACCAAATTTGAAGGTAATACCTGTCAAAACACAGCTCAAATCCTTTTGAGGAAAACATGCATACTCAATTTTAGGCATCTGATCAAGATCCTTCTGGAGTGTTCTCGCCGTGCCGGACTCACCAACCTGATCAAGAAAATGGTGAAAACCAAGAGTAAAAGTTGTCCACTGTAAACTAAAATCCGATTATATTAGTAAAAAAAACTTACTAACCCTAAGATCACTATCAAACAAGCAATAATAATCTTTCTCATCATAAATACACGTCCTAATTACCTAAAGATGTAAATGTAAAACGTAAAAAAATTCGAAGAACAGAGTCATGAATTAAACCATACCTGAAGTTTGATTACGGTAGATCTACCGTATGTTGAACACTTGAACACCAGCACCGCAAATGCTCCCATAATCAACCAACCGAAAATCCACTGCTGGCCTTTACGCTCCTCCGGTGGACCCCGCCGTGGATATGAAACGAAATCGGTGGAAAACCGATATGAATCCGAATCCGAATCCGAATTATCATCCGACCCGGCTGTGGCAGCCAATGCCGGATTCAGATGATACGTCAACAGAAAACAGAGCAGTACGGCCGCCGTTGCAGGTCCCTTGAGCGCTGTGAGAGCCATGATCGGAAACCCTAGCTGGATCTGGATTCAAAACGTAAGAGAAAAAAGAGGAGATCGAGTAGTTGCAGAAATGAACAGAAAGAAAACGAAGGGATAGTGTGAGTGGAATTGATGAGTTTTTTTATATTTATTGTTTTTGCTTTGGACCCCTAGCCCGCCAAGGCCCATTAAGACTAGGACCGCCTAGCCATGCACGTGCTCCGCCTAGCCCGCAACAGCTGCGTCCAAAACGTCGTCGTTCTCACCGTTTTGGGGGAGTTGGTTTACATTTTAGAGTGCATATATACTTCAATTTTTATCTTTTTTTCTTTTTGTTGTGAGGAACAATTTTGGCTCCATGAAATAACCATCAGAAGAAGAAGATTTGGAGAGTACAAACAATGAAGAAAGGAACATTTAAGAACTACTACAGCAGAGTGTGGCAGACTCTTCTCTTTTGGGATTGAGGATGAGACTTGTTCCCTACATTGTCTGTATCTGAGAAGCTGATATCGCATAATCTTTTATTATTTATAAAAAAAAAACAAAAAAAAATTACTACAGAAGATTCTTATCTCCCACAAAACAATGATGTCAAATTTGAGGTCTTCTCTTACTTGCTTAATTAGCTACTAAATTACATTAGCACCTAAGAACGGTTGCTGATCTTCATATTGCCCTTGTTCAGATGCTTCTTCCTAAAATCCCCTCAGTTCCGGGCAACCTTTGAGTAGTTCCTTCTCTCTCAAAAGTATCATTTTCTTGTTGAGGAGTCCACAAGACCTCTACTGCCTGCATAAAAAAGAACAGAAATTAGAACATATCTAAAGGAGAAACATATATACAAGCACTACTCGAAGTAGTTTTGTAAATTAGAACATAGATCATCTAACCACTATTTCGCTCGAGGGGATGGATCCAAGATTTTATAATGCCTTCGTATATATCCTTTGTGTAATTCATGAGAGGATTTGGCCTATTGAGCTCGTTTTCATGTTGTTCACATTGACAAGGGTCTCTTCGTCGAATTTAGCATCTCTTCCGTCGAAAGTTGTCTGAAGAATTCCTCAGCCTCTTCTATCTCGTACTTTTGAGCAACCTAGAAGCATATATGTGAAAGGTTATAATGTGTGTCCTTTTCTGTTTTGGTCCACATATTCAATATTAGTTTATGATTTCTAACTCAATGAGATGAACGTACTGAACTTACAGATGAATAACTTGAGATGCAATGATCAAAGTTGCACAGCAGAGATACTGTTGTCTCTGGAACCAAATTATACAAAAATTTCTCAAGAAAACGAATAAGATCAGAGAAGTAAAAAAAGTGCTGCTGATTTAGTTTGCAGACTTCACTCTGCTCTACTTGTTATAGAGTGTTTATGATGTGATTGACGCATGTTGATTAGCTTCGGTGCTTGATTTTCAGGTGGCCAAGCTAGTTAATTCAGCTTTTGGTTCTTAATCTAATGCCTTTGTTGCCATTATGATTAATTTACCGGTTTGCGATTGGGAACTATTAGTGATTAGATACTTTTGTGCTTATATTCGAATGTGATTTTCTTGTCAAGTTGTTTTGAATGAGAGAAAGAATTGAAGGATGGAGATAGCGCATAAGCTGAGTGTGAAGCAATCTGATAGAGTGTGCTTGTCTTTCACTTTGGAGTGTGTTGTGCTTGTTAGAAATGCATATTTCACATAACATTGTGTGTGAACATGAGGTTGAGACACCTACGGAATGTATACCTAGGATGTGCTTATTATTAGTCAAGCAGTTAGATTTCAGGTTTATTTTCAGTGAGATGCAAGACATACCAAACCAGGTTTGAACAAATCTGAGATGAATATCCGGGTATTGATTACTTATTGATGCCAGATTATTTGATTGTGTACAATGCAGGTTGAGCTGGATTTGGAGGCGAAAATTACTGAATTTGACAAACTCTGCATGGATTTCCAACAGGAGAGTTCCAAGCACTTTTGTCGCCTGCAAGGTATATGTCATGAAAAAATTCTGTAATGATGTTTTAATTTACACAATTTAAATCTAACACGCGTTTTAATTACTCAATAAAATAGTAATTTTTGGGGATGACCATAGACACGGCTTATTAAGCTTCTCGGACATGTTGGAAAGTGCAGTGGTAGCATGATAATGAGGCTGTAGAGCTTGGGGTTGTGAATTTGCTGTGATAATGGCAAATAAGGGGAAAACTAAGAGAATTGATCATGTTATCATAGATGGTGCTGGAGAACTATGGAACAGATCGAATGAGAGGTTAAAAAGGCTGCAGTAAGAAACTAACAGGCAGATTATTTATGGAGAGGCTCACATAGCAAGTTACATATATATAGACATGTAGTGGTAAAATTTGAAGCTTGAAGGTGATAAAAAAGGAGGGATTTTCAAAATAAGTCTCGGTCAAAGTACGGCAAGCTCTGCATGGTCAGTATTTTCAGTCTGGTTTTCTTGACTCCTACAGTGTCCTAGCTTAGCTCAAATGCCAATTGACCAGTTCTACAGGGATACCACAATTAATTTTCACTGGATGCTAAAGTTTCTACAGAGATAATTCCATTACTGTAAGTAAATGAATAACCACAAAGGCTAGAGATGGTAAATATCAACAAGGATCAAGTAGTTTTGAGTTTTTTGATTCACAAATGGAATATTCATTTGGGTTAAACACAGCTGGTTAGTATGGTGGTCAAGGCAGACATAATAAGGTCTGATGATTCTGATGAGATTGTTGTAACGGGGAGAAAGTCGCTAGCTAGTACAATGAACATTGATAATGTTTGTGGATATGATTAAGCTATGCAAGTGTGTAAAAAATGTAAATTGCAAACCCTTCAAATGAAACTAGGAATTGACTAGTAAACTTCAGCACGTTTTACCATGTCATACAAAGAACCTAACATCATTTTGGTGGTAATATATACAGTATGAAAGACAGAAAGAGTTACCACGCTAAGAATTACTAGTCCTTGACTATAGTAACCACTACGCTACATTACATTAGCACCAAAGAATGGCTGCTGATCTTCACATTGCCCTTCAGAAGGTGCTTCATAAAAGCCTCTCAAATCCGGGTAGCTTTTGAGTAGTTCCCTCTGAGTCAAAGTATCATTTTCTTGTTGAGGAATCCACAAGACCTCTACTGCCTGCACAAAATAGAACAGTAAACATGTGTTAGGCATTACATTGTTAGAGTAAGTTGCTACTTGAAGTGATCTTGTTCTTACCATTATTTTGCTCGAGGAAATGGCTCCAAGTTTATGTAACGCTTTCGTCAAGTCACGAGTGCCATTGATGGTGGGCAACTTCAGTACTCCATCGGTAGCCACCAGAATTGTAACCTGATCATCAGAATTCAAT
Organism: Fragaria vesca subsp. vesca; assembly: GCF_000184155.1. Classification (NCBI taxonomy): domain Eukaryota; kingdom Viridiplantae; phylum Streptophyta; class Magnoliopsida; order Rosales; family Rosaceae; genus Fragaria; species Fragaria vesca. The sequence continues at coordinate 258,168 of NC_020496.1, read as the reverse complement.
GAGAGAGACAAGAATAATATTTCAAGCCTGTGCTCCGAAACCATCCTAGAACTACCCAATTCAAATGAAAACATTAGGCATTATGCCCTCTGATATGGATCTGGATCTTACCACTATATATTCTTTGTCGATTTCATCAGGTGACTGGCTTTCTGAGTGTGTTTTAAAGCTGTTCAAATTGACAAGGGTCACATCATCAAATTTATCCGCCTCTTCCTCAGAAAATTGGTTGAAGCATGTCTCTGCATCGTATATCTCAGACTTTCGTATAACCTACAAACACGTGAGATTATTCATGTCATCAACATTTCTAAGATCTAGTTATACTTTCTGTTTTGGTCCATAAATATTGACAGTAGTTTATCCTCAAACTCAGGGACATAAATTGAACTTACAGATGAATAGCTTGAGATGCAATGATGAAGATTACAAAGCAAAGCTGTTGTTGCCCCTGAAACCAAAGGCATAAAGGAGCATTAGGAAAGAAAAATAGAAGTAAAAGGAGTAGCTTACTGGTTCAACTGTTATGGGACTTAGTATACCAAAACTAGTCCTATAAAGGATAACTGATAGTTCACCTTTTAAAACATCGCTCAAACCCTCTGAAGTAGAAGTATTTGCAGTTTCAGTAATTCGATTAAGCTCCCTTTGGAGTGATCGCGCCTCGCCCATCAAACCAACCTGTAAGCAGAGTATATCATTAAATCAAAAAACTGCTTTCCCACTCAAAAATCCAGCAAAAAGAACAGATGTCTCTAAAACAGTAATCTCTAATCAACAAACAACTTCTAATAGTCCCCCCATATTGTAAAGTAACGCTTGTGTATTTACAGCTTGAAGTGTTAACTTTCTAGTATACAAGAACCCCTACAGATTATAGCATAAGAAGTGACCTTCACATTCTCAAATTGAAGTCCACAATACTCATGAATAAATTTCAAATCATCCTAAATGATGCTTATATCACATCCCTATCATATTGATGGCCAACTCTAATCGCGCTCTCTGAAGAAGCTCACAATTCTGTAACTGAATACATTATCGTATCGCTCGCAGTTGCCTACCCTACCAAATTCACATAACCAGAATCTGTTTCAAACTTTCAATAGAAATTCACCAATGCTCAAAGCCTCAAACACAAAAAAACATGTACAGTTCAAATCTCACCCTAAGGGGTCACTAAAACCCCAATTAAACCCTAGTTAAAGAGCAATTACAAACCCTAGTAATTCAAATCTGTACTCACAAGATACATAGATAACTGAGAATGCTAAAGATGAAACCAAATACCTGAAGCTTCACCACGCTTAGTTTACCCTCTCTCTTCTCCGCCTCCGTATAACAGTCCCACATGATCCCCAAGCAGAGCATAACCGCCAACAAAATGACGAAACCGACGACCGCCTTACCGGCATTCTCCGACCACGAGGACGAGGTTGGAGCCGCCGTGGAGTGATAAGTCGGCGGCGCGTAGTAGTGACGCGACGAGTGCGAAGACGACGAGGAGTAACAAGTCGGCGGCGCGTGGTAGTGACGCGACGAGCGCGAAGACGACGGAGGAGACGGAGACGGAGACTTGGATTTTTTGTTGCCGGAGGAGGAGGAGGAGGGGAACAAGCTTCCGCCGACGCGGCCGCCGGTGGCGGCGGACGAGAAGCTCGGAATCAATAAGAGGAACAAGAACACGACGGCGACGGTGGCAGGATTTTTCAATGACGTCATCTGGTTTTTCTTGAATTTTCTTTTTGAGTGGGAAGGAAGAAAGGTCTTGGTGTTTTATAGTTTACCAGATTTTATGCTTTTTCTACCTCACTAAGTTTTTGACTGCGTAAATGCCACGTGTCGAAAAATTAGAGGGTTGTGTTCTGGCCCCGTGGCCCGCCAAGCCCGTTAAGGCCTGGACCGCCTAGACGTACCGGGTCTCCGCCTAGCCCGTGTAATTTGGTCACCTGGATGGTTTTGCCGACGACTTATTATTCGTTTTATTTTGTCACTCCCTCGTCGGAAACAGCGGCGTCAAAAACGCCGTTATTCTTGTCCGCCGCGACTTCCATCTCGCATGAGCCTGTAAGTAGATGGTTTAGCGTTTTGATTAGTTGTAACTTGTAACTAGAGTGATTAAGATGTGATTAATGTATGTTACTTAGCTCTGGTGCTTGATTTTCAGGTGGCGAAGCTATGCTTAAGCTCCGAGCTGCCTTATAGAACGGCGGTTCATCCCGACTGTGTAATTAGCTGCAGGTTCTTTAATCTAATGCATTTGTTGCCATTGTGCTTTACGGGTTAGCAATACGGAACTATTAGTGATTCCTTTTGTGTTTATATTTGATTGTGATTTGCTTGTCCAGTTGGTTTGAATGGGAGAAAGAATTGAATGATGGAGCTCATAAGCTGAGTGTGAAGCAATCTGCATGCATGCTTATTAGTTATTAGTCTAGGTGTTAGATTTCAGGTTTGTTTTCAGTGAGATGCAAGACATGACATGCAAACCAGGTTTTCTCAAATCTGAGATGAATACAATTCATATATCCGAGATTACTTATTGATGCCAGATTAGTTGATTGTGTACAATGCAGGTTGAGCTGAATTTGAAGGCAAAAATTGCTGAATTTGACAAACTCTACGTAGAGTTCTAAGTGATATTTTTCCTATATATCGTCAAAATTGTAAAATAAATAGAGTAGCCAATGATGCACTCTTTGCTAAACGGTGCTTGCTAAAATGCATAGATTTTGTAAATATGTCTAATACTTTAGGGTGTTCTTACATTATGGGGTTTAGGCACAATGTCCCCTATTTGTATTTTATGGTTTCGTTAATGGTTATAGTGCATGCCGTTTTAGCTCTTGTATTTAAAAAAAAAAAAAAAAAAAAAAAAAAAAAAAAAAAAAAAATAACTTAAGTGCATATATAGCAATCAGTGTTTAATATGAATCGTATCAAACAAAATTCAAAAACCATGGACGGCATACATTAATTATGCATTACCTTGATTTGAGATTAGCGATCACCATAGTCGTGCATAAGACTTATTTGCCTTTCATCAACTAATTAATTACGAAGTTCATCATGAGCTAGGCGCATCAGTACTGTAACATGAAGTACCAAAATCTCTCAAGGAAATCAAGCTCCCAGTATAGCTCTTTATCTTTACAAACGACTCGGTCTCATCAAGTGGGCATATCGCAGTATTGACAGAAGCACTTCAAAGATCCAAAAACAATCTAGTAGTACCCTCAGACTTGAAACACATCATGTTATGATCATTGAAAAATATGCCATGCTCCCATTCACCACAAGTCGCATACTTCAACCCATACTTAGGACGCACGTCGACATTCATGCTGTATTCCCTCGCCCACTCTTTCTTTGTATAATCTTTCATCACCCATATCTCAACCTTGATAGCTCCTTCTCCCAATGGGAACGTCTCCACAATGGCCATGGATCCTCTTAAACTAAGCATGTGCAAGATGGAGTTCTTGTTCGAGCTTCGCAATGTGGGAGCAGGAGTCCAATGAAACTCTTCTCTTTTGAAGTCAAAAGAAAGTATACGGACACCTCCATCTCTTCCTCTTAACATCAGCCAATGCATATCTCCGTATGCACAAAGATTATACGTGTAAATTAATCCCATACAGGGAGGGACCGATGGTATTTCTCTCCAGGAGTTGGTGCCCAACACAAGAATATGAGCTAACATGCCGAGGGTCTCAAGATAATCTTCCTTATGCCAAATCCTGGAAACGCGAACAATTTTGTAGGTGTTGGTTATATCATCAAATCCCATACCATAGAACCGAAGGGATACATGACAATTCGGACCATATTTTGTCATATCAAGTTGTCGAATGTTATCGGTTGGGAGAGTTAGAACTTGTTTGAGAAGAGGATTGATCAACAAGCAATGTTCATCTGCCTCCATGCATAACAAGTTGTAGAAAACAAAATGTATCATGTACCTTGGCTGATAAGGGCTTGATGTCGAATGAGTAAATGTGAATTCGCCTTTTGTCAAGGCGGTGCCACCATCATATCTCAGTGATTGCAAGGTCACAAAAGTAGTAATGATTATCTCTTCTTCATCGAGAGGAGTTTCTTCTAAAAGGCACATAAGTTGAGGTACTCGACAAACAACATGGTTGTTGCCTGCAATGAGTGAAAGTGTGTGTTGCCTAATGAAAGAGCGGCTGTCAACCGTGTTTAACAAGGTCTTGCACACACGTCGGATGCAATAACGCAACGATTCTACCGGCAGCCTCAAAAGGATGTCCACCAGCAAATCCGTGGGTAGATCCATCAGCTGCCTCCGGATTTCGTTGCACCTCACCATCTCCATATATACCTTTTGACGACTGATCAAAAGGTTTGACCAGTTTTCATTAGCTAAATAGTACTCTTTTAAGGAAAAACTACGTTTATTTGAGTTAAGGAAACCAAATCCTAACAAAAAAAAGGAATGAAATCCATAGAATCCTTTTAGGGTTTTTTTTTTTGGGGGGGGGGGGGGGGGGGGGTGGGGGAGTATACATGGTAAACACGAGACAACATAGGAAACTTTTAGGAAGAAAACCCTAGAACAGTTTCGTCTTCCTAGTATACTAAGGGGGTGTATTCAATGTAGATTTTAATTGATTCTGTTTGACTCTTTATAATCCACAGATTCGGCTAGATTTATAGAATCCGAATGATTGTTTTAATTAACTCCATGTGAAGTTTATCAGATTCTATAGTATTGTATTAGAAAGATTTGTTTGGTCTCTATTAAATCATGATTGAATTACCTTCAGATTTTAAAAGATTTGTGAAATCCAAAAAAATCCTTTAGACTCCCAATTGAATACAACCCCCTCTAACTAAAGTTCAGTTGACTTTTATAAACAATTCCCTCATGCACAAAATTACGCATTTGCCCTTTCTGTCATAGAAAATCACAATTTTATCACTCATTTTTCAGTCCGATAGTTTCAATCACAGCCTGGTAAAAGACCGTTTTTTGCCTTTTCTCTCGTATCTTGTTACAATTTGACCACTCAATTTTCAGTTATTTTTCATTAAAATTACGAAAATACTATTTTATCCTTCTCGGATTGTCTAATTACGGCTTTGCCATGCTTCCACTGCGAGTCACTGCCTTACAAGTCTCGGTCAAAGTACGGCGAGCTCTGCATGGTCAGTATTTTCAGTCTGGTTTTCTTGACTCCAACAGTATCCTTGCTAACTTAGCTCAGCTCAAATGCCAATTGACCAGTTCTACAGGGATAACACAATTAATTTTCACTGGATGCTAGAGTTTCTACAGAGATAATTCCATTACTGTAAGTAAATGAATAACCAGAGGCTAGAGATGGTAAATATCAACAAGGATCAAGTAGTTTTGAGTTTTTTGATTCACAAATGGTATATCCAGTAGGGATCAAATTGTTTTAAATTCTATTAGTCCATACAGCATGATCACAATGTACGAAAAGTCGCAAACATGAGGAATATCAAACCAACAAAACTACATGATAAGGATGCATAGTTGTATGGTGGTCGAGACAGACATAATACGGTCTAATGATTCCGATGAGAGTTGCAACGGGGAAGAAAGCCGCTAGCTAGTACAATGAGCTGTGATAATGTTTGTGGATGATTAAGCTATGCAAGTGTGTAAAAAATGTAAATTGCAAACCCTTCAAATGAAACTTGGAATTGACTAGTAAACTTTAACACGTTTTACCATGTCATACAAAGAACCTGACATTATTTTGGTGGTAATGTATACAGTATGAAAGAGTTACCATGCTAAAAATTATTAGTCCAATAGTCCTTGACTAGCAACATCTACTGGCTCGTGGGTTTGACTGGCATCAAAATAGTCCTTGTCTACAGTAACCCCTAAGAACGGGTAGGAATCGTCATATGACCCTTCTTCAAGTGACCCTGGATCATAAAATCCCCTCAAATGCAGGTAATCTCTAAGTAGTTCCTTCTCAGTCAATGTATCATTTTCCTGTTGAGGAGTCCATAAGACCTCAACCGCCTACATGAAGAAAATAAACATACGTTACGCACATACCCAAAGGAGGGACTTACAGCTTAGCACTCAGAGAAATTCTATTCTTACCAGTAGTTTGCTCGAGGGAATGGATCCAAGACTCTGTAATGCTTTCTTCAAATCGGCACGGCCATTGATGCTGGGTAACTTTTGTGCTCCCCGAGTAGACACCAAAATTGTAACCTGATAATTATTCAAATGTAATCTAAGAAATAAGAACTTGCATTTGTATTTTCTAATACAATCCTAGAAGTAGCCAACTGAAATCAAAACATGGGTTTTCGACTTTAAGTCCTTGGGTATAAATGAAGACAACAATACCAATATTAGAAAGGCTGCCATTTCATCTGAACCTTACCACTATATATTCTTTGTGTCCTTGGGTATAAATGAAGACAACAATACCAATATTAGAAAGGCTGCCATTTCATCTGAACCTTACCACTATATATTCTTTGTGGACTACATTTGGTGCCGGGATTGTCGATCTCACTATAAAGTTGTTCACATTGGAAAGCGTAACTTTGGAAAATTTAGCCGCTTCTCTCATGGAAAGTTGTTTGAAGCATTGCTCTGCATCTTCCATCTCAGACTTCCGAGTAACCTATAAGTGGCAGGTGAGAAGTTATAATTGATGTCCTTAATAACATCTAAATCTAGGAACGTTCCTGGTCCCTATTAACATTAGCCATTATGAGTCTAGTAACGGTTTTTGTTTTATAATATCAACATTAGCTCCAGGAGATAAATAGAACTTACTGATGAATAACTTGAGATGCAATAATCAAGATTGCGAAGCAAAGATGTTGATGCCCCTGAAACCAAAGGTGTACAAAAGATGGATAAGAAAGAGAAAAAGAGTAAAGGTAACAAGACTGTAGCTAGCTCAAAATATCATGTAAGGTACTGTGCCAGCAGAAAAAAAACTAATCCATAAAGCTCAGTGCAAAATGTACATCTCAATTTGTTGGAAAGCCATTAACCCAGTAAATGTCTTCTTGAAACCTTTTCATTCTGTCATCAGTCTCTAAAAGTTAAACTGTTAAAGATAGGGAATAGTCTCTTTCAAATAAAGTAACACAGCAGAATTGGACATAATGAAACCACAAATTTCACTATCAACAAATCATCTAATAAATGGCAGGATTAACTACAATAACTAGCAGTTCATCACCATTTGAAATCAATATTCAGAACTCAAATATGTTATGTAACGTATCAAGTTTTCAATCAAGTTGGTGCAAAGAAACTGACCCCTAACCAAAATAAAAGAAGAAAAGGAAAAAGGTTTTCTATGTTTAATGGATAAATAATAAAACTTAAATGAGCAATTAATAACTGATCAATAACGTAGCTCACCTGTCAAAAGATGACTCAAACCCGTAGCTGTAGACATATCTGTAGTTTCAGTAAGTCGATTAAGATCCTTTTGAAGCGATGGCGCCTTGCCCACCAGACCAACCTTACAAAAGAGTAATACATTACAAACAGAACAACTTCTCCATTTAAATATCCAGCATCACAACAACATAAGAGTCTTTCCAGACCACCACAATCCAATTAACAACATCAAAACGTCCACCCCTTTTCTAAAAGTTACGCTCTTCTCGCTACAGCTTAAAATGTCAAACTGTAATACACATGATTCTTTCCAATTTCTCTTTCGACGTTAAAGCCTTTCAATTGAACTTTACCAACTTCTACATATCATATAACATAGCTTCACATGCTCTCGACCAACTCCAAAACAATCTTTCATAAAGACTCAATCGAGGTGCTTAACTTCTTGATGGACAATTCTAACAGTCTCTCCAAATCACAGTCTTCTGCAATTCGATACATTTTCTTTTAGGTCTTAAACCAGGTGCTACCCTACCGAATTCTCCAAAACATAACAAGATTTTAAAGCACATATCCAATTCTAGAGTAGACAAGTAACAATAAGAAAACAAATTGGTGAAATTCTAATAAGCAAAATCAAACAATATCCATATCCAAATTTCTTTTCTACAATTCTTCACAATTAACAGTATTCGATTCATAGATAAACAGAGAAGGCAAAAGATCAAGCTATACCTGAAGCTTGACGACGCTTAGTTTCCCAACTCCAGCACAATGACAGATGACTAAAACCCCAACAATAACCGCCATGAAAAGCAAGAAGCCGTAGAATCCGCCGTCCGTCAAGGAACCCGACGACGGCGAGTGGTGGTGGTCCCACGACCAAGAAGAGTCCGATGAACCCGAAGACCCCGATGAAGACGAAGACGAACCTCCGCCGGAGGGGAACAAGCTTCCGCCGGACTGCCCACCCGAAGCGGCCGACGCGAAATTCGAGTCGGAAATCAAGACCAGAGCGAGAATTACGACGGCGACGGTGGCCGGATTTCTAAACGCCATAGGTGGGAATTTGGGGATTTTGAATTGAAAGGAAAGGTGGAGTTTGTTGGTTAGGGTTTTAGATTCGAAGTCTTTTATAGTTAAATCGGATAATTTCTAATCTTAATCTAAACGCTTTTAATCTTCTAATCCGTCCGAAACTTACGCGCCAAACGTTGTCGTACGTACTTATACGTTTCACATACGACGCGTAGATACGACTCTCTGGGGCGGACTTGTATGTAAAACGGGTGACGTGTGACAGTATATATAACTCAATTTTAACAAGGAAATCCAAAGAAAAGGAAAACCACCTAGGAAAATCCATGAACACTGTCCACAGGGCCGGCCCTGTGTCTACAAATGTTCAACAACAAAAAAAAAAAAGAAAAACTGAAGGTTTATGAACAGCTTCTATCCTCTTTTTCTCTTTTCTTTTTTAAGCTCCAGACTTGAACTACCAAGAGCCATGATAAAATACTGTGTTTTACAAAAATCTGGACATCAATACGAAATCAAAGAGTATGTGTTTTTCAATATCTAGGTATTCGACCCTAACGGAGAAAATATACGGATATAAACGGGTAACGAGGATGGGGATCCCCAGTATTCGGATTCTTAAATCGGGTACGGGGTGGGTATGGTATTTTGATATTCGTCCCCATCCCCACCCATTAAGGATAAAAATATTATTATATATAATTATATAATTTATTATTATATATATTTATATATAATTTATAAATAAATATATATTTCATTAATTTATGTAAAAAAATTTGTGATACTCTTAATAAACATTTAATGGACCTTCCTTTTTATTATATATTTTTATTTTCTTAATGAAATTTACCGATGTTGTTCTGTTTTAACCAAAACTTGTAAGGGTGACAATTTAGACCCTGGCGAAACCAACCATGTACCAAGTTGGTAACCGATATAGTTGGTAACCGAGTTTTCGGTACAATACTACCGTACCAACTTTGAGTAGTCGGTTGGTACGTGATACACGTTTTACCTAAAATACGGTATACCACATACCTACCGAATTGTAGGTATATCAGCCATTATACGGCTTAAATACGTTACAAATACAAAATACTAACCATTTTACTCGAACCCAAGACCACATAGGTGAAGAGACAAGTCTCAAACCACCAAGGCAGATCCTCATGCTGTTAATCTATATGCAAAAACTAATTTTATTACTTCATAGAAGTCAAAACTCAAAACAAAGTTAACAACTTACACATTAAATATAATATATTTCTCATCAAACCCTAATCTATCTTGCCTCTCTTCTTAAGTTTTTCATCTCCCTCGTCTTTCTTTCTTCTTCTTCCGTCTCCTCCTCCATTTCAATTGCAAGAGATCTTTCTCATCTAAAGAAACCTAGACTGACACGACCCACCCCGAATTTCACCCTGAAACCCAGAGTAAGTTGTGCGGGGACCACCTCCAAGGAAAATTTACTGAAAAGATTAAGAAAATCTCCCTTGCAGATGGACAACCCTAACTCGAAAATTTCAAATTACACTCTCAATTCAACACTTCCGAACCTCACATAATATACAAAAATTCTAAAGTATTCAGAGCTACTAAACACAAGCGGAAGCAAGAAAACATGAGTAGGTTGAACAGGTAACCTACTGGCGAAAACTGGCAGA
>NC_020496.1:234707-247700 GCF_000184155.1 Fragaria vesca subsp. vesca | reverse complement strand
GGCGGCCGGTGGCTGGCCGGACGGCGGCAGTTGGCGGCTGGACAGTCCGGCAGTGGGAGGAGAGCACGGGAGAGAAGAGGAAGGGAAAAGAGAGAAGAAGAGAAAGAGAGAAAATGGGTTGGGCCTCCCAACCGGTCCAACCTATATCAACCCACTTCAAAAAAATAAAAACACCCCGAAAAAATAATACCCGAATAAAAATTACCTTTTACTAGCTAAAATTTACCATTTTTACCGTCGTCGTATTTTCCTCATACGAATAATCCTCCGCACTTAATCGTCCCCGAAACCCCTCTAGGGACCAATTAAACTATTTACTCAATGATCGAGACGGTAAAATTCTTATTATAATCACGCTAGTAAATAAGGTAAAAATATAAGGGTCGGGATGTGACATAGACCATAATTATTTGCAATCTCATGTACCCACACCAATCTCTCTCAAGGTTAACAAATTCGTTCTCTCTTTCTCTTCCCCATCAAAAACTTCAATCTTCAAATTAGTCAGTTTATTTGATCAGTAATCAACTAATCGCAAAGGTCCGTACGACAACTACATCTACAAAGGCACCAAGTTCAATTCGCGGCAACTACGTACTTTGTCTCCCACATCTGATTCTAAGGTGGTTCTTGAATTTTTTTTGTTTTAATTTCATAGCTGAATATTGGGTTATCTGTGTGTGGTTTTAATTGCTTGTTTTAGACGTTAGAACTTACTATGATATCTATTTGGGGAGTAAAAATATAGTCAGACAACGGCAAAAGGGATTGTGTTTCGGCGAATGGAGGTGGATTTTCAATGATGCCGATCAATCTCATTGGAGTGGGCCTTTAACTATTTTGGCCCAGTTTATATTGGTACAAAGTCAGTATCAACCGAGTACCAACCGTACCAAGAAGTCGGTATACCATCTTCGACGGTTGGTTTTGGTAGAGAATTTTGCCTACCAATCATAAGTTGGTTGGTACATGGTATTGATAATTTAAGTCGGTATACCTACCAATGCCAACCCTAAAAACTTGTACTTATTTTTATTGGATTGAAGCATGAAACTTATTTATTTTGGTATTCGATTTTAATTTCATACTTTTATATAAGGATTAAATTCAGTTTGCCTCCTCGTACTTTAGGTTAATAATAAATTTGGTCTCATATCTTTTTTTTAATAATGTTGGTCCTTGTACTCTCAAATGACATCATCTAAGTCCAAAATTTGAATTTTAGTGCAAAAATGGGTGAGTTTGGTCCTTGAAAAATGACTTTTTTTCATCGTTAGAATGTTTATTTGCCCTATTTGTAAGTTAAAAAGCTTAAATGTGGATCCCCATGTCAGTTTCATGTCAATAAATAATATTATTTTTGAAGCCATATTAAAATTTTGGACTTAGTTGATGATGTTTGAGAGTATAAGGACCAACATTATTAAAAAAAAAGATATGATACCAAACTGATTATTGACGTCCTAAAGTATGAGGGGGCAAACTGAATTTAATCCTTTATATAATTGTATTTCGTATTTTAAAAAAAAATTAATTTAATACATAATTGTTAACGGGTACGGGTATGGGTACATGTATGGAAATGTAATTCCCAAAGGGTACGGGTACGGGGAATCCCCATTATTTAATTACGGGTACGGGGATGAGAAATGTAAAAGGGTATAGGTACGGTATTTTGATCCTCGTACCCTACCCTACCTATTGCCATCCCTAGTAGAAGAAGAGACGCGATCTTCCTTTTTTTTTTTTTTTTTTTTACTGAAGAGACGTAATCTTGTTCTTCTATTAATTGTTTTGGATGTGCGTGAGTGAAAAGAAAGAGGAGTAAGACGCACATGTCTTCTACTCTTATTCCATCTTTTTTATTTTTATTTTATTTTATATATATATATATATATATTTTTACAGGCCTATATAAAAGAATTTTGAGCCCCTAAATTTTGAGGCCCTAGACCCAAGCCTGGTCCGTCTTGCCCCAAGCCTGGGCCTGACTGTCCAAATGAAATGCGGGGACATAATTGAACTCTGATTATAAATGTTTGACGGAGATGGAAGATATTTGAATGATAAGTTTTTTTTTTTTTAATAGAACTTGAGACCTCGGTCTATCCGGGTGCTTCAAGGGAACTATTATTCATAACTTCATCAATCATAGGCGGGAACATAGTGTCTAAACCCCTATTGTTATTACACATATCTTCGAAAACAACCATGGCCGGTCTTGAGGCAAGACCAACTAGGCCGGTGTCTAGGGCCTCCCACAATTATAGGGGCCTCTAGATTTGAAACTTTCATAAATATTTTCATTAAAATTCATTAATTGGTTTGCTTTTTAGCTGTTTTGTACTATAAATAAAAAATATACATCAACTATCAGATTTTATCTCTAATTGTACATACTTCTTTCCTTTTTTGTGAGTTCAATTTGACATTTAATTAACTTGTTAACATAAAAATGATTAACTTCTTTTCATTATGAATGTTGACTCTTGAATTTTAATTAATTGGTTAATAAAAATTTGGGTCCGGTTCAAGGGACACTAAATTTTACACAAGTTTTTACATCTTTTGTGAGCCATTAGATTTAAAAACATTTAATGGCCTAGATTTATTGTTTAAATGATGTCAACTAAACACCAAGTGACATGGAAAATGACATGGTATTACTTATTATCAATCAAAAATTATATTAGATAAATTTCTCTTTATTAGGAAAAAAAATAAAGGGAATATTCAGAAATTGAACACGATCAACAAAACAAAGAAGAAGGATTGCAGATCAAAAACCAACAATCTGCACAATTTTCTTCTTCTTGGTATAATCAACCTAAGATGGCGTACCAAATTACCAATTGGAGAGCTTGGTGAAGAGGGGCAAGAGCTCCAACGTCAAGGTTGAGATCCAAAGCAAAAAGGCTCGAGAGCTTATTATAAGTATCAATTTGACATTTGACAAGACTCTCAAACTTGTTGATCCCGAAAATCGTATTGTTTCTTCAAATCTTTACAGTCTGGACATTTGACATTTTCTTCAAATCTTCATGTATACAGTATATGTATTGGAACACCAGTAGCAATATATCAAGGGTTCATATATCAATAGCTTGACTAATAAGATGGGGATTTGACGATGGTGAATTGGAGATGACAGTTGGTGATTATAGAATTGTATATAATCTTTCTTTTGGTGTCCATAAATCTTGTATACGTTGTTCTTCTGCTATATATATAATTAGGTTTAGTTCAATTCTGATCTGAACTATATTACTCAAGTTTGTATTCAACTATTTATTTTAAGAAAATAAATTTAATCAATTATAATGCCATGTCATTTTCAATGTCACTTGGTGTTTAGTTGACATCATTTAAACAATAAATCTAGGTCATTAAATGTTTTTAAATCTAATGGCTCACAAAAGATGTAAAAACTTGTGTAAAATTTAGTGTCCCTTGAACCGGACCCTAAAAATTTTCATGAAAACTAATTTTTAACTTTTGCATCTAGGACCTCGACTAACACAGGGCCGGCCCTGAAGACAACATCCTGAATAATAACAGGAGTCTCTTTAATCTAAAACTCATGTAAACTATTTCAGGTAGCAAGGTAAGCTAATCTATGAGTCACACCATTTGCTTCTTGAAATACATGTCGAATTTGAAAGAACATAAAAGAACTGCGTACCTTTTACAATCTTCTACCAATCGACCGATTTTAGAATTCAGATAGATCCTCTTCATCCCCCTCAAGGGCATTGACCAATGTCGCACAGTCCGACTCGACTTCGATTTCTTCCCATCCTTGTTGGACTGCTACCAGCAACCCGGCTCGGAGGGCTTCCACCTCGGCCTGTAATGCAGACAATGTAACTGGGCCAACCGGCAGAGGTCGAGATAAGCTTTTAATATTTGTTGAAACTTATGTTATTTTTAGAGATTTTTACCGATAACTACACGTTATGTAGGTCATGTATCAAATTTACATTATCATCATATGCAAGTCACGTGCGTCATCTTGACATTTTTACTTTTAGAGCATCTCCAGCAATAGAGTTAAATTTATTGCTAAATTTGTCAACATTTAGATTTAAAATAGTAATTTTTGAACTTTTGCTCCAGCAGTATTGTTAAGTTTTAGTTAATTGTCTTCTAAAGATTAATAAATTTATCAATTTTTTTTATTAATTTATAAATTTATCAACTTTTTAAGTATTCTGCTGAAGCAAAGATTTATTTAAAAATTAATAAATCTTTAATTTTTTTCAATTTACCAATGTTACTGAGACGCTCTAATGACTCATGAGATTCATGAATCATGAGCATTTTAGATGATCGTGTGGGGGTCAATGACAAAGAAGGAGAGACAAAGATGAGGTTGAGATTGAATCAGAAATCAAAATACAGCCAGCTGCATGGGCACCACTAGTCACACCTCCTCCTCCTCCTCCTCCTCTTGATTTTTCCCAAACAAACCCACTTCCTCATTTTTCATCCTCCTCCATTCAACTCCCCACCCACCAAAATCTCCAATGTCAATAACTGCTTCCTTACTCCAACCCACCCCACTCAAATGGCACCACCACCCTCTCCTCTTCTCCCCTTCCCGCCCTCCTCCTCTCCCGCCCAAATCACTCCACCTCATCACCCCCACCTCTCGCTTCAAACTCAACTGCTTCTTCTCACCGGAATCCAAACCGGAGCTCACAACAAAACCTAACCCAATAGAAGTCATCGCGGATAAATTATTAAATGCTGTCAAGGCGCTGAGCAAGCCCGCAATGGTGGCGGTGCTATTGGGCCTGGTACTGATGTCCGACCCGAACCCGGCTTTGGCAGCCTCGGGCGGTCGGGTCGGGGGAAAGTCGTTCTCGTCGCGGTCGAGTTCGTCCAGTTCGTCGTCATCGGCGAGGAGTTACTCGGTGCCGAGGACGTCGAGGCCGGACTTCTCGTACTCGGCGCCGTACTACGCGCCGTCGCCGTTCGGGTTTGGTGGCGGTGGAGGCGGGTTTTATGTGGGCCCGGCGGTGGGAGTCGGAGTCGGGGCGGGGTCGAGTTTCTTTCTGATTCTGACGGGTTTCGCGGCGTTTGTTTTGGTTTCGGGTTTTCTTTCGGATCGGTCTGAGGGGAGTGTGCTTACTGCTACTGAGAAAACTACTGTTCTGAAGTTGCAGGTATTGGAGGTCTTTACTTGTCAATCACACATTGAAATGTTTATAGTGGTTGTTTCACATTCTGTTAGATTCTCGTTACGGTAGGTGTTTGTTTTGTAAGGTAAAAAGATGTGACATGCTATATGGAAAACTATGAGTGGATGTGTTTTCGATGATGTTGTTTTGGTGGTTATGTAGTTTACTTGTTTGTTGGATTACTATGGTTGAGTTGGTCTCTATAGCTTCACCATTTTCTTTTGTTGTTGTTTTTCTAAGGTTGGGTTGTTGGGATTGGGGCGAGAACTACAGAGGGATCTTGATCGGATTGCTGATACGGCAGATACTTCTACCCCTGAGGGTTTGAGCTATGTTATGACAGGTGAGCTTTATCAGTCAGTCTATTTTCATTGGGTCAGGTTATGCTTATTTAATATGGTTGAAATAGAAGCAAAGTATTTGCCTCCTTCATACTAATTAGTTGTCACGAGTTGCTGTAGTTGCCGTTTTGAGGGATTTATTGATAATGATACTTGTGTAGAAAAAATATAATATAGTGCTGTCAATCATTCGTTTGAATGTTATTTCACTATTCCAATATATATGGGAAGGTGATTTACTTTGAAAGAATGAGAGGGTTTGAAAAGAACAGTCGGATAGGAAGATATACTGGTGGGAATATGATATAGTAGTATACTCTGGCACAAGATATTACTCTATATCCATTTACTTTCGAGGGGGCCTCCTGATTAAGCCTTTTATTTTCAAGCGCTCTTTTTGAAAGGATTTGTCAGAGATGCTAATCCATTTCTATACTTCAGCAAACTTAGAATTCACATTTTGGCTGGATTAAGACTGTCATGATTATAAGCTAGTAGGTATTGAGGCTGCATCTGCTCTTATATACAATAATATCCCAAAAGGCCAAGCTATTTTACTCTCTTTTTTTAGTAATTTTCTGTAAGAAGTTCTGATGCATTTCTATTACTTTTGGTTGCAGAGACTACACTTGCTTTGCTTAGGCATCCTGATTATTGCATCTCTGGGTATTCATCGGTAAGTTCAAGATCCTTCCCTAGAGTACTTGGTAGAATAAATTTGGTGCACCAGTCTTGTTGACAACTAATCAAGGTGGACCTTAGGAAGAGATTATAGATTTATAGTGTAATCAACATTTCCTTTTCTCTCTCAAGATAATTGTCACAAAAAAATTATGAGATAAGGCGCACACACACACACACATTGGTAGCAATAACCAATCATATTAACTTGATAAAGGATGATACTGAGCACATATGCAAGGGTTTCAAAATACCTGATATGTTTGCCTCTCTTTAGAAACTGAGAAAGGTGGGGGTTTAATCTACATTCATAAAGAAATGGAATTCAGTGTCTTGCTGGTGTTGCTATGTTATACTATCATATGAGTTTGTATCCTTTATGGACATAAAAATCAGAGTAATTCCTTCTAGTGAACTTATAATTTACCCAAGAAAAAAAAAATTGAAGAGCAGCTTCCAGGTCTTATGCAGATCATGATGCAAGCTTTTTATATTGTCTTTTCAACTTAAAAACGAGGGAGGTGAAGGGTGTGGCGAGGCAATGCACACTACAGTTATCTAATGATGTAATAGTTAATGTTCTTACTTTCATTTTCAGTCTAGAAAAACTGGAACATAGCATAGGTGCTCCCCAAACTAGTGTAACAAGAAATAGTTTGTGCATGCACACATCTTTATTGGATGGAGTTTGTCATGGAGTACTTGAATATATGGATCAAAACAGAAAATGTAACTACTTTTAGAAATAAGGAATATAACTTCTGGCATACTTGTAGGTGTCTCTGAAACGAAGCATAGAGGATGCAGAGAAAGGCTTCAATCAACTTTCTATTGAAGAAAGGGGTAAATTTGATGAAGAGACACTTGTAAATGTGAACAGCATAAGAAAGCGGAGCTCAACAAGCCAGAGATCTAATGGATTCCGCAATGAATACATAGTGGTAAGGTCAACTAAGATAACCTGTCTTAAAATACATGACCAGTTTTAGTTCAATCCAAGAATATTCTGGTATGGATGCACTGATTGCATGCAAGCTGATAATGTGTGGCCTTTAGTCCTTGCGATTGTGGGCATCATGCATTAGCATCACTGTAAAGCCTACTTGACATCTTGATTCACTTTGATTGGCTATCTTTTTGTTTTGTGTTTCCTGTTTCCCATAAGATTAAACCAAAGCAACTTGGGTTTGATCATCCTCTTACCACACGACTGACATCCTCTGTATAGTATAGTATTTCGTGGTTGTTTCTATGCCTATATACATGACAAACTCATGAAAGGAACTGTACCATTGGTTAGGTTTTAAGAAGAATTAGTGGTTGCAACTTACAAGATAAATAGGCATACGTATTGATTTCATTTTTTGACAATAAAACATATTTTGCTGCCTTTATATTGCGGTGCGTCTATACAATGTGACAATAACTATGAACTTATCGACCTCATCTTTGGAGAATAATATATATTTTGCCGCCTTTATATTGTGGTGTGTCTATATATGGATATGTTGTGTTAATGTGAGAACCAATTCTTTATTGTGATCTCAGGGTTGCACTATAATATGTTCCTGATTTCTGAAAATCTCGATAGACACTGCAATATAATATGTTAATGTCTCATCCTCTCTCGTCTTTTTGATATAATGAATATTCATTTCCTGACTATGAATTTCTACCAGATAACAATATTGGTGGCTGCTGAAGGAGTGCACAAGTTACCTGCAATCAATGGCAGTGGCGACTTGAAGGAAGCACTGCAGAAGCTTGCATCCATTCCCCCAAGCAAATTATTAGTGAGAATTATGGTCTTAGTTCTAGTTGTAACTTGTAAGTTTGTCCACTTGAACTGTGCTTGATATATATATTTTCTTGCAGGCAGTAGAGGTGTTGTGGACTCCTCAGAATGAAAATGACACTCTATCTGAGCGTGAACTACTTGAAGATTACCCACTTCTGAGGCCTTTATGAGATAACATTTGGACTACCCTACACTAAGCAACAAGAGGCATGAAGTTATTCAGAGGGTGTGTCTGAGATGTACAGAAATAATACAAGTGTAATACAAAGATGTATGTATATTTAGCTTAGAGTAGTTTCACCACGTTTCTATAATCGCCTGTGTGGTAAGTAAAATTTAGCATACCAAAAGCTCTACTCCTTAACTGGCCAGATAAAACAGGGCATTTTTTTAAAGTGATTGTAATCCATTAAACAGAGAGGTGCTAATAATATTATGTGTTTGGCAAAGATCTATTGTATCTTATACTCTGTCCTTTTCTGTTTTTTCTTGCTTAAGAAGGTTTATGAGGACACGGTCAATATTCAATTAGGAACTTGGGATATACTATCATCTCTGATGTTCTTTTTATCCAAACTAGTAGTTTTGAGTGTGGTAGAATGTGGTGATCTAATGTTTATAGGTTGAAATTTTGGACATCCGTTGCTTTCGATAAATACCCTACACTATAACATCACTGAAATTTCCTTAGCCTTCTGTCTTCTCTTAAAATACGAGTCGGTTTTTCTCCGGTAGGCTGTTTAATTTCTGGAAAATTGGGGAAGACTTAGAAGTCAAGCCATCCAATGTTTAATTTCTGGAAAATTGGGGAAGACTTGGAAGTCAAGCCATCCTATCTATCACCACAACCAGCTCAGAATTCCTTAGCCCCTCTAAAGGGCAATTATATATCTTAATAAAAGGATTTTCTGTTACTTCATCTCATCATCTGAGTTTTAAACTTTTAACTACTATTTGAACTCTGATGAACTGAGGCATTGTTGCTTTTACTGACATAATTCAAAAACTGAGGCTCTTATGCATTCAACCTGATTTAATGAACTATTTGAGGTTCCAGATTAACAATGCCTCAGTTTGATGAACTATTTTGAGCTTCCAAATCAACATCTACATCAAATATTCAAATTAGTAGGAAATTTACATTGAAGAAAACAGCCTTCTGCAGATGGGGAAGACTTCATAGTCATGCAACAACCACACATCTCATGGTAGCCTCTTTCCACAGTAACCTTGAAAGCGACCAATTCCATCACCACAATATCATTACCCCTCTTGGCGTATAAGAAGGGGTATCCTCATGTCACCTCATCTTCTTCAAACTCAAATTACAGATGATCAAAAAACCAAGTGATATGTGAAAGATAACACACGACATATACTTCTAAAATTTTTATGATACTGCGGTCTGCATGACTCCATAACCATGCATCTAAGCTTGTCAACAAAAATCATTACTAGAAAATAAGTAATTTCGGCATTCGACTAATATCTTCAAGTTTTTGGTTTATAAGTTGAACGTCTGGACATCCGTTCCTTTCGATCAATACCCTACCACTATAACATCACACTATAACATCACTGGACATCTCTTAACTACGAGTCGGTTTTTCTCTGGTGGGCTGTTTAATTTTTGGAAAGTTGGGGGAAGACTTGGAAGTCATTATTAGAACCAGCTCAGAATTTCTTAGCGTCTCTAATGGGCAAGCTCCATGATTTCCTGAAGCAATTTTGCAATTTCTTACGTTTGAACACAGAGCCTAACTTCCAGTGTGACTGACTCTCATGGTCCTTGTAGGGCCGGCCATAGTCCTCTGCATTCCATCATAATATTTCTAGTGGTTACAAATCTCAGAAGAGTTAATGAGTTATCCTCTTTCACCTTATAAAAGCCAACATAACCATTAAGAATTCTTCACATAACCACCAAGTTTTCTTCTAATCCAAAATGAAAACTGATCCGCTTCATTTCTTCCTTTTCTTTGTCTCGCTCTGTGTTAGTATCATCATCAATCCTGTAGTCCATAGCAAGTGTATACCAGACCAGCAACAATCATTGCTCCATTTCAAGAGCGACCTCCTATTTAATGCCTCTCTTTCCTCCAAGCTTATTACCTGGAACTCAAGTACCGATTGTTGTTCTTGGGTCGGCGTTACTTGCAGCACCAATGACAGTGTTCTGGGCCTTGACATCAGCAGTGAATCTATCTCAGGTGGTATTGACAATTCTAGCAGCCTCTTCCATCTTCAAAATCTTCAAAGCCTCAATTTGGCAGACAACTACCTTGGCAACGACTCTCAATCAATTCCATCAGCATTCGGGAAGCTCATGAACTTGAGGTATCTGAATTTATCTCTCAATTATTATTCAGGGAAAATTCCCATTGAGATCTCACGCTTGACGAGGTTGGTAGTTCTTGATATTTCTAAAAGGGATTCCTTCCCTGAGGCTGAGGGGGTTCCCCTTGAGATCCCAACTTTACACATGCTGGTAGAGAACCTCACAGAGCTTAGAGAGTTGCATCTTGACTCTGTCCAAATATCAGCAGGGGGGAGTGAGTGGTGCCAAGCCATATCATCTTCCCTTCCCAACCTTAGGGTGTTGAGTTTGTCCGATTGTAATCTTTCTGGCCCTTTCCACGATTCGCTTGCTAAGCTCCAGTCCCTCTCTGTGATTCAATTGGACTGGAACAACATCTCTGCTCCAGATCCGACACTCTTTGCTAACTTTTCAAACTTGACATCTTTGAGTCTCGCAGGTTGTAATCTGCAGGGAACATTTCCGAAAGAAATCTTTCAGTTACCTTCCCTCCGTAAGATTAGCCTTTCCGATAATGAAAACCTTGATGGTTCCTTGCCAGAATTTCCAAAAAATGGATCTCTTCAGGACCTGGATCTATGGGAGACTAATTTTTCAGGGGCATTACCAAACTCTATTGGCAACCTCAAGATGCTGTCCACAATTGATATCGCATACTGTAATTTCACAGGATCAATCCCGAAGTCGATAGCAAACCTTACGCAATTGGTTGACTTGCGGATGAATGGAAACAAGTTTGAAGGTCCAATTCCGTCGTTCAGTGGGGCCAAGAATCTAGAGTTTATAGACCTCTCTTGGAATGGTCTAACAGGTAATATTAATTGCATCCCCTGGAAAAACTTTTCTAACCTATCCTATCTCGACTTAGGTGGAAATATGCTCAATGGGAATATTCCATCAGCTCTGTTTTCTCTTCCCTTGCTAGAGTCTCTAATTCTTTTTGATAACCAATTCTCTGGTCATTTTCCTGAAATTTCTAATATCTCATCATACTTTCTCAAACGACTTTATTTGAGTATAAATAATCTGGAAGGGCCAATACCCATGTCTATCTTTGACTTAGAGGGTCTTGAAAGTCTTGATCTTTCTTCAAACAATTTCAGTGGCTCATTTCTTCTCAATAGTCTTCAACATCTCAGAAATCTTTCTTCTCTTGATCTTTCACACAATAGCTTGTCTCTTAGCCATGATGCTACCAATTACTCACGCTTTTATTTTCCGCAATTTGAATACTTGGAGTTGGCTTCAGGAAAGTTAAGAACATTCCCTCATTTCCTGAGAAATCAATTTGAATTGCAGACATTGGATCTTTCGGATAACCAAATACAAGGCAATATACCCAACTGGATTTGGAGGTTCAGGGATCTCCGTTACCTAAATCTTTCATGCAACTCTCTAGAAACTCTTGAAGGTCCTACAATCAATCTCACTTCTCTAGAATTCCTTGACCTTCATTCTAACCAGCTCCATGGGAAAATCCCAATTTCATTGTCACCTAACATGTATTATCTAGATTACTCTAGGAATAACTTCAGCACTAACATACCGACTGCCATTGAAGATCTGCTTCCTAACACTCGATTCTTCTTTATTGCAAGCAACAACCTACAAGGGATCATTCCAGGATCAATATGCAATTCACATAACCTTGAGGTTCTTGATATGTCCAATAATTCCTTGAGTGGAACGGTTCCTCACTGCTTGACTACAATGAGCACCCTTTCAGTACTGAAGCTAAGGAGAAACAATCTTAGAAATGTAGCCAAGTTGTCTCGCAATTGCAGTTTGCAAACACTAGACATTAGTGATAATCAGATACAAGGTCAGTTGCCAAAATCACTTATCAACTGTCCGCAGTTACAAGTTCTAAACGTTGGAAAGAATCAAATAACAGGTCCATTTCCATGCTTTTTAAAGATCATATCTACCTTGCGTGTCATAGTCCTGCGATCCAATAAGTTTTATGGAGGCGTTGGATGTCCCAAGACTGATGGCACTTGGCCATTGCTTCAAATTATAGACCTAGCTCACAACAATTTTAGTGGAAATGTACCAGGTAGAGTTTTGACAACTTGGCAAGCGATGGCTAATGAAGATGATGCCCCATCAAAGCTCAATTACCTTCAATTTACAGACAGTGAACGTGGTATGTATTATCAGGATACAGTTACAATTACCAACAAAGGTCTAGAGATGGAGTTGGAAAAAATACTTACAATCTTCACCTCCATTGACTTCTCAAACAACAACTTCACTGGATCTATACCCGACGAAATCGGAGAACTCAAATCACTACATGTCCTCGACTTCTCAAACAACGCTTTCACAGGTGCAATTCCATCATCATTAAGCAACTTGAGCCAACTAGAGTCTTTAGACCTCTCACAGAACACCTTGAGTGGTCAAATTCCAGTACAGCTTACAAGACTCACTTTCCTTTCATTCTTGAATCTCTCAAACAATCAACTCGAGGGCAGAATTCCGAGCAGTAATCAATTTACAACATTTCCAAAATCTTCCTTTGAAGGAAACAAAGGTTTGTTCGGGCCTCCCTTGACCGAAGAAAACAAAACAAGGTTGTCACCTCCGGAACCAGAAAAAATTCATCCAAATTCTGGAGATGAGATTGATTGGAATGTTATCAGTGTTGAGATTGGATTCACATGTGGGTTG
>NC_020496.1:232346-234657 GCF_000184155.1 Fragaria vesca subsp. vesca | reverse complement strand
GAGGCAACATAATCATGAATCTTAATCCAAGGCAACATATAGCAGACAAAAACAACAACCTTTAAAACCGGCACTTCAACCCCTAGAAAAGAAGGAGCACCAATCTTCAAAGGCGGTGCTTCAACCCCAGGAAAAAAGGGAGCACCATTATTTTAAATCTCAAAATCACATAGATTTAAGCAAACACAAATCGAAACTTGTTGGATGGTTTAATACCAAACCTGGTTTCAGACTTGCATAATGGCATTAGTATAATTCTCGGGACAAAGGCAACATATCCGGAAATAGGGTCATCAAGTCTACCATGGTGTGACTTGTTTGCAGAAGATTGAAAAAAAAGCAACCTTTTAATTTTCGGGACAGAACAACATTTGTTAGCAGAAGATTGAACAATTTTCAGGACAAGGCAACGTTTGTTTGCAGAAGATTGAACAAAAGGCAACCTTTCTCTCTCTCTTTTCCAAGGCAACAATATTATCCGTGGCAACATAATCATGAATCTTAATCCAAGGCAACATATAGCAGACAAAAACAACAACCTTTAAAATCGGCACTTCAACCCCTAGAAAAGAGGGAGCACCAATCTTCAAAGGCGGTGCTTCAACCTCAGGAAAAAAGGGAGCACCATTATTTTTAATCTCAAAATCACATAGATTTAAGCAAACACAAATCGAAGCTTGTTGGATGGTTTAATACCAAACCCGGTTTCAGACTTACATAATGGCAACAATATAATTCTCAAGACAAAGGCAACATATCCGGAAATAGGGGCATCAAGTCTACCATAGTGTGACTTGTTTGCAGAAAATTGAAAAAAAGGCAACCTCTTAATTTTCGGGACAAGGCAACATTTGTTTGCAGAAGATTGAACAAACCTTTTAATTTTCGGGAAAAGGCAACCTTTGTTTGCAGAAGATTGAAAAAAGGCAACTTTTTAATTTTCGGGAAAACGCAACCTTTGTTTGCAAAAGATTGAAAAAAGGCAATCTTTGTTTGCAGAAGATTGAAAAATAGGCAACCTTTATTTTATTTTTATCAAATATTTGTTTTGTTTGTTTGGATTGAAAATGAGAGAAAGCTACCGTAGTCCTACTTAATCAATTTGTGTATATGAGATGTCGTTATTTTGTTTTTGAAAATAACAAAAGGAATACTTAATCAAATATTTGTTTAGTCTTTAATTCATTCATCATTAAAGACTACCTTAGAGGAATTAAGCTGTAGATGCACAAATCAGCAAAACAGTTTATCAATAGATATTAGCAAATTTATAGATGACTAATATTTAAAAATTAAATCAACCATTTACTATAGTTTTCACCCTGTTTACTTAATTTAGCAGTGAAACCTCTCTTCTATTGGTTAACAAGTATAAGAAATTTCTTTTGAAAAAAGAAATTATATATGTAAGAATATCAAATGCATTTAGGAACCAAAGAGACCAGATGAGAAAATAAATAAATGTACATATATATACAGATAAATTGTATAGCTGCGAATAGTATAGCAAACAAGCAATTTACCCACATTGTAGTTAATAAAGAAACCAACCTGATTAACAGCTTCACCAAAAGCAACAAATACAAATTCTCCACCAGGGGCAAGAAGAAGACCAACTCTTATTGCTGAAATTATTGAAATGCCAGATAGTTTGCCAATTAAAGCAACCAACAGGGATTTACTGACGAGTAGGAGTCCTAATGATCCAACTACAACGAGGAAGTTTGAAACAAGAAGTTTTGGATCAACAGACATTCCAACCTGAAAATTCACAAACAGTTGTTAAAGATGACATTACACATATCAATAGGCTGACAGTTCACTACATGTCCAAGACAAGAACTCTTGATCCTATCCAGTATCCATAGACTGATATTTTTAAGATTGTTAACAGTAATTGATATCAAACATTATAATATGGGTGTGAAAGAAAGGAAATAACAAGTTGCCACCATGAAGCACATACCGTCATGAAAAAGAGACCCAATAGAAGGCTGCGATATGGAGCAATGTCTGACTCAACCTGTAAGGAAAATTCAGTTTCCGCAAGAAGCAAACCAGCCAAAAATGCTCCCAGTGCCATGGACAGTCCAGCCTGTACATAAGAGGTAAAGATTAAGAGCTTTATAGCACTAAAGAGGAATATTATAAAGTTTTTAATAAATGCAGAACCTACCCTAGCAGTGAGAAGACTTGTTCCTAGAATAACAAGCAATGGGTTAGCAGAAAATATTTCTGCGTTTTGATTATCTGCAAATTGCCTATAAATTGGTCGAAGCAACTGCAAAACCACACAAAACAACATTAGGTC
>NC_020496.1:215804-232326 GCF_000184155.1 Fragaria vesca subsp. vesca | reverse complement strand
AAAAAAAAAAAAAAGTTAAATCAGTTTAATTATGTTTTGTACGTAATTTATGGATTTTGTGGCCATTTGGTTGAAAGACACAGGGAATGGTAAAGAGACTTGGAACGGGAGGATCTCATAAATGAAAGCTTTTAAAATGTTATCCCCTCAAGGTATGAAATGTTACTCCATCATTTATTTTTCCATACACATAGGAAGACCGAAGATATATGTGATAATGAACAAATGCTTGAATCCATTCTTGATGATTCCATTGGAATATGAACAGAAATGACCCTCACCCACAAAGAAAGAAAGCAAGAAGACATAGGGATAGATATAATTACCCACCACCCTAAAAGTTGAGATAGTTACAAGCATTCACTACGGTTTAAATCTCAGTCTTACATATAGTTCTTACATATAAAACACACAGAGTCACAATCCCTGTGATCTAAATCTACCAAATGGGTTTTCCCAAACTCTTCCTCCTCTTCTTCCTCTTGGTCTCAAACCCATCTCGATCTTATGCTGCAGAGAATGTGAGTGTGACTCTCTGCTACGAGACACTCTGTCCTTATTGTGCCGATTTCATTGTGAACCATTTGACCAAGATCTTTGACAATGGGCTCATATCCGTCATCAACCTCCGAATGGTCCCTTGGGGCAACGCTTGGCTCAATTCTGATGGCTCTTTCGCCTGCCAGGTCAGCTTTCTCCACCCCAATCGCCTCCCCTTCTTTTCTTTTCAGCTACTCACTCATCTTCTTCCAGCTACCTCAGTGTCTATTTTATCTCTCTAAGTATGACGTCGTTTTGAATGTACGCCGCCTTATCTTTCCATCTTTTTAAATTAACTGCCCATGTGTTAATCTCATTTACAATTTTACCTTTGTACTTGTAGAATTTACATTTACATAGGCATGTTATTGAATTACTGAAAAGTCTAGCTAGTTGAATCAAACGACAAAATCACACACCAAGAGAGAAAGGGTATTTTTGGTTTTTGGACATTGACATGTCTCAAGCCCTGAAGGCTTACATGTGTGAAGTTTAGAAGTACTAAAAATTAGGGGAGGGTTCATCCAAATTATTTTAGTAAAGGTTGAGGTTGTTTGAATTTTACTATACCTATCAGTTTTGTAGCTCTATGATTATTCCTTTAACCCCTTCTGTGTTGTACAACATGGAACAGATGAATGCTTAACACAATTGAGGCCTGTACCATCACCATCTATCCTAATGTGGTAAAGCTTGTCAATGCCTCTAGGAAAAGATTTTACAGACTTTATCCCAAACATGTGCATATGACGCTTAAAACTTTAGTTTGGTTACTAACTACGGTGGATTAATTATGATGCAGAATCGACATTTTAGATTCATCCACTGCGTTGAGCAGCTCACATTGCACAACAAGCACGAAAAATGAGCCGATTGCTTTGAAATGTTGAAGTTAGGGACTGTTCCTATCGATTGCTACAACAGTGGATATGGCAATCAGGTCACTTCATTTTCAGTCCGACTTTGTTCTGGATGTTTTTGAACTTTTTCATCATTTGAGCCTTGACAAAATTAATCTTCACGGATTGGCAATTTGGCATTGATGCATAGATTGAAACAAAATATGCAAAGGAAACTG
This sequence comes from Fragaria vesca subsp. vesca, assembly GCF_000184155.1. Classification (NCBI taxonomy): domain Eukaryota; kingdom Viridiplantae; phylum Streptophyta; class Magnoliopsida; order Rosales; family Rosaceae; genus Fragaria; species Fragaria vesca. The sequence continues at coordinate 230,708 of NC_020496.1, read as the reverse complement.
CTCAGCTTAATCCACCACATAGATTTGTGCCATGGTTGGTTGTCAATAATAAACCACTTGCAGATGTTAGTCTCTCAATAATCACATTTTGGATTTCTTATTTCCTCAATCTTTGACCCCCTGTTGACCAATTTTGTCCATGTAGAACTATGATAAATTCATGACCGAATCAATTGGGAATGAAAGATCAATTCCTCAAGTTTGTTTAGCAGAACAAGGAAGAAACTCTACATCTTAAGCCTTAGGAGCAGACAATGTGGCATAAAGTTTACATTGACATTCCATATGTTAATCGAACCTAATGTTGATTGATATGACATAGTTGAAGCTGACCTATAAGGTTTTATGGTCTGATAGTGTTCTTATCTTTTGTGTGTGTTTTCAATCCATGTTTTGTTACTGCTAAATTATTCTTGTCAAAATTTGAAGGCTTTTCACTGCCACCTTCATGTACTTATGATTGAGATGATTAAGTTATGGCAAAGTAATAGTAGCAGGTAGGTGTGACATTGATCTATAACCCTGCTGATGCTGCTGCTCTCTAGTTGATCATTGCTCACATGGTTGGATGATTTTTTTTTGCCCAAAATTGTATAATTAACAAGAAGCATTCATTTTCTGCATAAACTTGTCCAAGGATATGCTTATGACCTGGCCATCATTTATATCAGAGTACCAAACCCAACAAAAGCAATTAAAAGAGAGGAGGGAAACTATTACTACATCATATGTGCACAATTATAAAACAGATCTAACTGCAAAAAATGGCATCTGCTCGATTATTCTTTACTTGTCTCATTACCTGTTCAATGTTCTTGCTCACATTTCCATGTTTTGCTGCTAACCAGAAAGTTACTTTGTCACTTTACTATGACACTTTGAGCATATCTTGTGCTACCTTCATTGTAAAAAATCTTGCTAAGATTTTCGATGATAATCTCATCACCATCTTTAATCTCAGACTGGTTCCTTGGGGTGATGTATACGCCAACAAATCGAACAACAGCACTGCTTTCTGTCAGGTTTATATTGATCATTATTTGTACCAATACCATTTGTTCAAAGTTTTTGCAACATTTTTATAAAATCATTAAAGTGATGCATATGTTCTTTCTGTGATACTTTCACAGCATAGGCCAGATCAATGCAAGTTGAATTCTCTGCAATCATGCGCTATCGATGTTATGCATGATGTGGTGAGACAAAAATGAGTTTCAATGAAAGGTTATCAATTTATTGAGTAAGAAATCGATTTGAAATTTGATTTTGTGATGCAGAACAAGCACTTTGCTTTGATTTACTACATAGAATTTCTGGCCATAGAGGGAAGGCAAAAGGAGTGGGAAACTTGCTTCAGATCATTGGGACTGCCTAAGAAACACATTTTGGATTGCTACAATTGTTCAAATGCAACAAAGGTTTCATGTTTTACTTACTATATTCCTATTTAAAAGAATATATGATGTTAATAAGTACTTGTCAATTATGTTTGACATTATTGGATTACTGCAGCTTGAACAAAACTATGGCAATGAAATTATGCACCTCAATCCACCTCTAGAGTTTGTACCATGGCTGGTTTTGAATAATCAACCTACTGGAAATGTTGGTCCTCTTTCTTCCCTCTTTTCTCCATCTCCCCCTTTTTTTCGTCCCTCACTCTCTCCGAATCAAACTTAACTTTTGTCTGTATGAAATGCAGGACTATGAAAATTTTGCCGGCTATGTGTGCAAGGCTTACAAATGTAAAATTGTGTCCATGACATGACAATCTGTGCACTTGAAGCAAAAGACAGAATAGACACGCTCAACACAAGCAATCAATCATCCAGAATCAAGCCTCAGTCCAGGACCTTTGATTCAACCAAAGTCGACATTTTACCAGCAAATCAGATTGCATAACTCCACTAGTTGTGGATCATGATGAAAAAAAGAAAGATTTTCTCAATCTACTACTTGATCATAGGTTCTGACTTTGTAGTTTGTTTGTAAACGGTACCACTCTATATTATTAATTAAGATGTACATGAATTTATCAGAATGTGAAAAGTTTGTAGCGATTACAAAAGTAAGACATGTATATATATAATTACCTTAAAGTGGTATAGAATTCCACCTTAGGATTCCATTTGTATGGGACCGACTATATGTTTGTTGGAAAAAAAAATATCATTTATGATTGATAAGATTTTACTGGGTTTAGAAACTAGCTATGTATGATTTCTTAGTTTTCTTCTCCAAATTGTGAACCATACCCTTGAAAATGTGCCTTATGCATATCAAGCAGAAGCATAGACTGGCTGTCAACTCTGTTTCGATCAAGTAATATACATATGTGAGTGATGTGAGTCCATACCTACCACATTGAAATATATCCCATATAATTATTTTCACACTCCATTTATCAACTAAAAACAAATGCATCTAAGAGCATCTATCTTAATTCAGTCATCTCTGATAATCACATTTTAGTAAAATGAAAAAGAGATGCAACTCCCACCTTCTTGCTTAGCTGGTCATGAGTCATGACTCGTAATGAAATCAAACATGGTCAGTGGCTACATTGGAGCAGCTATATATGAAATATGCATGAACAACAACAAATGTGTTCAAAGTTTCAAACTTCAAAGTTCAAACTGATGGCTCCTCCCAAGTTCATTTTCTTTGTTGCTCTTACTTCATCATTGTTGTTCATTTCTACGTCTTGTTCTTCCGTTGGGGATCATGGCATCAATGTTTCATCTGCTCTAGAATCCGAGAAGGCCACATTGACTCCTAATGGAGGCCTTCATTGATAGCCTGCCTAGAATAGCCTAGCTGGTGTTTGTATATAACAACAATGATCTTCTACAATTGTACTTCGATATTCCAATGCAATTGTACGCAGCGTTGCTGAGAGAGATGGACGAGGTTGAAGCAAGGAGAAGAAACAAGAGATTTCAGTTGGGGTTACATAAACCCGTGAATTTTGGGGGGTTTGTGTAAGAAAGTGTGGAGAGAGACACGAAGACTACACAACTTCATTAAAACGAATCTTGTTTCACCTAGACACAGGACACAGCTTATTTGCTTACATAAGCTAGTCCAGTCCCCGTAAACCCGTATAGCAAACGAGCTGCTACGGTTTGCGGTCAAACTTAGCAAACTTAGAAACTCCAAATAAAGAATCACATCTTCCTTTAAACGAAAGAAAAAAAAACTCCAAATAAATATAAAGCTAACAAATCTCGAATCTTCCAATTTATTCATATTAGGAAAGTCTAACCTCCCTCTCTAGTTTTGTTTGAGAATTAGAGTTTCTTGCTTTTAAGCACTGGTCGATGAACCTTCACATCCTTCAACATGAGCTTAGAATGACCTTCCTCTGTTAGTTGCACAAGCCCATTTCAGTATTTAGGTTGAATAACTCTAATCTAATTAAGATTTGTCAAATTTAAAACGACTTCACTCTAATCTCTTTGTTTTTTCATCAAGAAATTATGTAACATGTTATAGTCCTGTCATGAAACAGTTTCCTAACTCTAATCAATTAAGAAGTCGTATCCTATAAATACATCGTCGCAGACTCGCATTTCAAAGAAAGTTTTGAATCACCAACAAATCAAGAAACATCGATAGACTCCAACCAAAACTGTCGTCAAAGTTATCAAAGTTATCGCCTCATTGATAATCTGACTGCGTAACGTTGGTGATGGTTGCAAACACTTCGCCTCACTATACACCAAAATTTGAAAAAATTTCAATTTTGAAATCTAGGTGCGAAACTGGAAAGGCATCTCTCAATTTTCTTAAATTTTCTTTCAAATTAAAGAACCCATTGCCCATTGTTTTCGACCAAAATTAAATATCATTTATATTTAGTTTTCGCTTCATTAGCACGCCCAATTCTGACTCCTTGGCGTTTAAATTTGTAGGGTTATTACCAAAAACCAAAACAAACACACACCTTCACCAAACCCCCAAATCTCCATAGCCGTTCTCTGTGTCCGAAATTTCAAACCCTAGAATGAGGAAAGGAGCCAAGCAAAAGGCTCGCCCGGCGGCGATGGAGGCCAAGCCCAAAGCCACCGCCACACGCGCCAAGCGCGTCAAGGCCTCTCAGCCGCAGCCGCAGTCGGAACCGGAGTACGTGGAGGAGCAGCGAAACCTTCAAGATCTATGGAAGGCGGCGTTCCCGGTCGGCACCGAGTGGGATCGCTTGGACTCACTCTACAAATACGACTGGGATTTCTCGAATCTCGAGAAGGAATTCGAAGAAGAAGGAGGCAAATTCCACGGCATCGGAAACAACAAGGTCTACCTCTTCAGCCAGACCGAGACTTCTTCGCCGTCGGTGCCGGTGCTGATCCCGACGCTGGTCGCCGTCGTGGCGCCTCGGCCGCCGTCGATGGAGATTGGGATCAGGTCTGTGCAGAGAGAGGAGAAGGAGATAGTTCCGATGAGGCAGATGAAGATGGATTGGATCCCTTACATTCCTCTGGAGCAAAGAGAAGGCTGGAATTCCGAGAGAGGAGCCAAGTCCGGTTCGAATTTGCCGCAGATTTTCGTGCTGGGATGCACGCAGAGGAAGGCGAGCTTGAAGCAGATGAAGGAGGACCGTTGGATGAAGTTCCAGTACTGTATGCCGTATTTGATGAATCCGAATGAGGAGGAGAAGGAGCAGACTACTGTGGTGGATATACTCTTCCCGAGGGAGCCGCAAGCGCCGCTGTTTGTGCAGTTTGATTGGGAGTTGGATGAGGTTGAGGAGTACACTGATGAGCTGATCAAGGCCGAGGAGCTGACTGAGGACAAGAAGGAGGCGTTCATGGCGTTTGTGAAGGAGGAAGTGAAGAAAGTGAAGAAGAAGATTAGGGAAGAGAAGGAAGCGAAGAAGAAGCTAATGGAGGATCCAAAGTATCAAGAAGCGAAAAGCTATTATGAGAGTATGAGGCTTTACAAGATTTATACAGTACAGACACCAAACACTCCTGTGATTGAGATGAAGTCTAAGGGAGGTTCAAGGGAGGTTCTCGAGGGGAGAGGAGGTTGATGGGTGGGAGTGGGTTTGGGGGTTTACGGATGGGTTGAAGGAAGCCATTGGAGGAAAGATGAGAGCTTTGGTGTGTGAAGCTCTGGGGTTTGACGAAGATTGGAAATGGAGTCAGGAAATGGGAGGGGATCAATCTGTTTTGGGCCTTTAGTTGGGCTTGAGCCGAAACTTATAATATGGGCTTCCGTGTACTAAGTGCTTGAATAGCCGATTTTGTGAAAGTGACTAATATCTTCTAGTTTTTGGTTTATAAGTTGAACTTCTGGACATCCGTTCCTTTCGATCAATACCCTACCACTGTAACATCACTGGACATCTCTTAACTACGAGTCAGTTTTTCTCTGGTGGGCTGTTTAAATTTTTGGAAAATTGGGGGAAGACTTGGAAGTCAAGGCACCCTATCTATCACTAGAACCAGCTCAGAATTTTTGTGCTTCTTTCTTGTGCATCTTTCATGTATGTTGAGCTGGCTTGTTCATCTTCTAATAAATCTGTGGCAAACTTCTATATATGTGCATGTGAGTGTGATATGTGAAAGAAATGTGCTCTAGTTGTCAAGTTTGTTCTCATTATCAAGTCGTGCATACTCCATTAACTTGTGAGGCATTTGATCGAACACATGTGATATCAAACAATAATCAAATGTACCTGGCAGATTCAAACCTAGGGACGAAGATCACAATTATGGGCTTTGCTTGCATTTCATGTTCGCCCTGTAAATTTGGGGGAAATGTGGGAAAGCTGTTAGGGATTATATGATCAAAGACCCTGATAGGGTTAAAAGGCAGAGTTTTGAGAAAGGGCGTACCTTTGTTTGGTTCATCAACATCCATGTTAGTTTCAAACCCTCAAAATCTGTCACTTCTGATTTCAATCCCAACCCGGTCGTGGATGTCAGATGTTGTGGCCACTTGTCGTTACAAATTACTTTTGCCACAAGAAAATTAAGTGACAAAATATTGTAATGGTGTAATCCTTGAGAAAATTTTAGTAGATTATCACACAAGTCAGTGAAGTCACTTGCATTACTCTGCTCGATCACGACCAGCACTACGGTTTATGAGTAATTACCAAGTCGTTCGTTGTTCTATTGGTGAATAATCCTCTTACTCATGTTCGTTGATAAGACTTAGTCTTTGGGTCTAGAATGTCTTTAAAAAAACCGTGTGATTTCTATTAAAACAATATCTTCTTTGGACGTGAAATACCTTTAAAGAAACCATGTGATTAGTTTTGATTAAAGGAAAAAAATACTTGTTGGCAATTTCAATGCATAAACCTATATGTTGGAAAAGACTGGCGAGTCATGCCAGCCAGCCAGCCATGCTCAAATCTCATGGAGGTTTCTCCCGCGCAAAAACCTAGCTTTAGGAATTAGTAATAATGAAACACACCGACTACGACATGGGGAAGACTTCAGACTTCAGAGTCAAGCCAACCACAATTCTCTTGAAGTCCTTCCCACATTTTCCGCTTCCAGTCCCTCCACTTTTCCACAAGCCATTATCTCAGACAACAAAGTTTGTAAATTTGCTTGGGTAGACCAATAACTTCAGTAAGCAATTGAGATGCAATCAAAGCACCTGTTCATGACGTTACCGAAGGACTCGTTTGGGGGGTGTCTTTGGTACTAATTCAACGTTCTCACTTTAGTGCAATTTCCTGGCAAGATGAACTCGGAGAAAAAGAAGAAACTGAGATTACAAATCTGCATTGAGGGAACAGAATCATGAAATGAATAAAGCCTTTTCCCCTCCAGGAATGTAGCCTTTGTTATTGGACTAGCCTATTCTGTGCTTTATTGCTTTGGAGATTGCGTTCAGGTCTGTGCAGAGAGGAGAGAAGGAGATAGTTCCGATGAGTGAGATGAATATGGATTGGTTTCCCTGCATTCGTTTGAATTTGCCTCAGATATTCGTGCTGGTATGCACACAGATGAGGCAGGAACGTCGGATGCAATACCTGTTCTGTATGCCGTATTTGATGAATCCGAATAATCAAGATGAGAAGGAGCAGGAGGATCCAAAGTATCAGGAAGCGAAAGCCTATTATGAGAGCATGAGGCTTTACAAGATTTATCCACAACAAACACCAAACCCTCCTGTGATAGAGATCCAGTCTAAGTACATCAACTTCTACTATGGAGAAGCGCATGAGATTATTTGAGGAATCGAAGACCTGACCTTGCTTGTTTGGCTTTACCTGCTGAATTGAATTGAATTTTTTCATATTGTTTGTTGTTGATTATTTCAGCCTTATGAAAAGAATTTAGATGAATATGATTTTTCCCGTCGAGTTTTATATATGTTGTCGGATCGGTATATCTCTTTTTCGATTATGTTTGTTGATGAATTGAGTTTTCTTCACATCTGTACGTTGAAACTGTAAAACTGTGCCAAATTACAAAGCGTGTCCCTCTGTTGAATGTTCTTTGAGTTTGATTGTTAACAATTATCACATGCCTGCACTTTGATGAGTACGAATGTATATGTATGTTACATGTTGGGATCAAGAATTTTGGTGCTCGAGTATGTCATATTAGTATTCGAACAAAGGTAACATAGAGTTCCGGAGACAACTAGTAAGCAAATAAAAGAGTTGGATCATTGCTAACAAGAATCAACATGGCCATACATGCATTCTTGCTCAGCATGCTTAGAGTATCTTCAAGTCATATGCCAACCTCTAGAATTAAATACACAACTAATATAGAAACACAGAATTCCACAATACAATATATCTCATCAGACTTCCCGAAACTAAATCCCAAACAACACCAATCAAAATCATCATGTAGTGATACAAGGAAGTCGTAACGTACATAAGACTACAAAAAAATGTGTTTGAAGTAAATCAGTGGTTTCGTTTGAAAGTCATTATTGATTGAGTTCATATTCTAAGTTTCATTTCAGGAAAATGTCTTAATTAATTCAATACTCCGAATGGAATCATATTTGAAATTTTGAGTATAATCTACTTGAATTAAGATTGTTTATGAGTTTTTCATTAAGAGAACCAAGTAACTCTGCTCGTTGTAATCCTATTACGATAAAGTTTCCCAATCATGATTGATTAAGGAATTGTAGTGTATAAATACATCACCACCGGATCACTCAAACGAAACCGTCCACCTCTCATTACAATTCTCTAGCTTCACTTTTGGAAAGCAAGAGCTGAAATAGCTGATAGAGCATGTTTGAACACAAATTAATAACCTAAATTGCGAGATTATTCTCAATTTAGATGTCGGTCTAGTATGTATGTGAATTCTTTCATAAATATATTATATAATTTAGATTCCCAGTTAGAAGCTTGATTAGATCTCAAATAACTAGCAAAACAACATTACTATAGCTATTAATTAATCTAGCTATTATCTTGCATTGAAATGGAGAAACTTGGACCAAAAAGAGAACAGATACATAAATGGGGGAAATTAACTACTTCAAATGTGAGTGTAAATTTATTAGAGAAATCACCAAAAAGAAGAGTTCCCTTGAGGCCACATGAGGTTGGTGAAGGACTCAGCTACATCAAGCTGGCATGCATTGTCGATCCCCAAGCTTTCGTTCAAGGGAATGATGGGGCACTTGCCTTGGTAGCTCTGGTAAGCCCTGGGGATTGTGTGCTTCTGCTTGGTCTCTTCAGCGAGATCAAACAAAGCTTTCATGGCCATCACCTTGTCTTCACGTAAGCGCATCGGCATCACCTCTTCCTGCACCAACAGCAGAAAGCAGCCATGACTCTCACATGCCTCTCTCACTTTGGTGCTCATAGCTCTCCATTCCTCACTCCTCTCTTTCTTTGGGACCAAACACTCCTTCGAAAATTCAAGAACTGGTACTAGTAGTGCTTGATCATGATCAACGTCCTCACCCATCTCTCTCTTTCTCTATCAACCTCCTCACCCAGCGAAAATTATAATTACAACATCTGAGTTGCAAATAGCAACAGCAGCTGTTATTAGAAAAGCTAATCGTCATCATCATAATAGGGAAATGAATGTCACCAGCTATATATGGCGAGCTGTACGTGTATTTAGATACGGAGAAAATTATATACAATGTGGGAATGTGGAAGGAGATGATGATTTCTTTTCTTTGTGAAGGGAAGGGAAGATGTGGCATTCAGTTGGGCTATTCATGACCGGACTTTGGCGGCGACGACGAGGATTGGATCGAGCTGAAGACTAAGCAGTGGCTGCTGCTGCTTCCTCCACTGGCTCTGGTTGAAGAGTGCAGATGAGATTGCGGTCACCATACACATTGTCAACACGTCCTGATATAATAGTCAACAAGATTCAACATCAATCGGATTGTGGATCAAGGCAACACAAAAGTGAATGCAGAACAAACACTTTGCGTGAGTTGGATCGCTTGGACTCAGTGTACCAACATGACTGGGATTTCTCGAATCTCGAGAAGGAATTTGAAGAAGAAGGAGGCAAATTCAACGGAATTTGAAGAAGAAGGAGACTAGAAATATATGGGATCCTACGGTTCTGATTCCGAATCTGGTGGCGGTGGTGGCGCCTCGACCGCCGTCGATGGAGATTGCGGTCAGGGCCGTGCAGAAAAAAAAAGAGGAGGAGAAGGTGATAGTTCCGATGAGGTATATGAAGATGGATTGGATCCCTTACATTCCTCTGGAGCAAAGAGAAGGCTGGAGTTCCGAGAGAGCAGCCAAGTCGTCTGGTGGTTCCAACTTGCCTCAGATTTTCGTGCTGGGATGCACGCAGAGGAAGGCGAGCATTAAGCAGATGAAGGAGGACCGTTGGTTCCAGTTCCAGTATTGTATGCCGTATATGATGAATCCGAAGGAGGAGGAGAAGAATTCGAAGAAGCCGATCGATACTGAGGTTGATATACTCTTCCCAAGGGAGCCGGAAGCGCCTCTGGTCTTACGATTCGATTGGAAATTTGACGAACTTGAGGAGATAAGCTAATCGAGGCCGAGCAGTTGACTGAGGTTGAGAAGGAGGCATTCATGGATTTTGTGAATAGCCTAGAGTAGAATAGCCTAGCTGATGAAACATTGATGCCATGATCCCCAACAGAAGGAGTCGGCGAGGGAGAGGAGGTTGATAGGTGGGAGTGGGTTTGAGCACTGAGCATCTGAGTTTTAAACTTTTAACTACTATTTGAATTCTGATGAACTGAGGCATTGTTGCTTTTACTGACATAATTCAAAAACTGAGGCTCTTATGCATTCAACCTGATTTAATGAACTATTTTGAGGTTCCATATTAACAATGCCTCAGTTTGATGAACTATTTTGAGCTTCCGTATCAACATCTACATCAAATATTCAAATTAGTAGGAAATTTACATTGAAGAAAACAGCCTTCTGCAGATGGGGAAGACTTCATAGTCATGCAACAACCACACATCTCATGGTAGCCTCTTTCCACAGTAACCTTGAAAGCGACCAATTCCATCACCACAATATCATTACCCCTCTTGGCGTATAAGAAGGGGCATCCTCATGTCACCTCATCTTCGTCAAACGGATGACATAACTCAAATTACAGATGATCAAAAAACCAAGTGATATGTGAAAGATAACACACTACATATAATTCTTAAACTTTTATGCTACTACGGTCTGCATGACCACATAACCATGCATCTAAGCTTGTCAACAAAAATCATTACTAGAAAAATAAGTAATTTCGGCATTCGAAATATATGTATTGTCCATGTCGAGCAGTTCTATGAACTATCTATATAATAGAATTTTCAACATTTTCCAATACAAACGTTTGAACACAGAGCCTAGCTTCCAGTGTGACTGACTCTCATGGTCCTTGTAGGGCCGGCCAAAGTCTTCTGCATTCTATCATAATATTTCTAGTGGTTACAAATCTCAGAGGAGTTAATGAGTTATCCTCTTTCACCTTATAAAAGCCAACATAACCATTAAGAATTCTTCACATAACCACTAAGTTTTCTGCTAATCCAAAATGAAAACTAATCAGCCTCATTTCTTCCTTTTCTTTGTCTCGCTCTGTGTTAGTATCATCATCAACCCTGTAGTCCATAGCAAGTGTATACCAGACCAGCAACAATCATTGCTCCATTTCAAGAGCGACCTCTTATTTAACGCCTCTCTTTCCACCAAGCTTATTACCTGGAACTCAAGTACCGATTGTTGTTCTTGGGTCGGCGTTACTTGCAGCACCAATGACAGTGTTTCGGGCCTTGACATCAGCAGTGAATCTATCTCAGGTGGTATTGACAATTCTAGCAGCCTCTTCCATCTTCAAAATCTTCAAAGCCTCAATTTGGCACACAACTACCTTGGCAACGACTCTCAATCAATTCCATCAGCATTCGGGAAGCTCATGAACTTGAGGTATCTGAATTTATCTCACAATTATTATTCAGGGAAAATTCCGATTGAGATCTCACGCTTGACGAGGTTGGTAGTTCTTGATATTTCTAAATTGTCTTCCTTCTTCTTTGAGGGGGATCCCCTTGAGATCCCAACTTTACACATGCTGGTAGAGAACCTCACAGAGCTTAGAGAGTTGCACCTTGACTCTGTCCAAATATCAGCAGGGGGTAGTGAGTGGTGCCAAGCCATATCATCTTCCCTTCCCAACCTTAGGGTGTTGAGTTTGTCCAGTTGTAATCTTTCTGGCCCTTTCCACGATTCTCTTGCTAAGCTCCAGTCCCTCTCTGTGATTCAATTGGACTCGAACAACATCTCTGCTCCAGTTCCGACATTCTTTGCCAACTTTTCAAACTTGACATCCCTGGATCTCGCAGATTGTAATCTGCAGGGAACATTTCCGAAAGAAATCTTTCAGTTACCTTCCCTCCGTAAGATTAGCGTTTCCAGAAATGAAAACCTTGATGGTTCCTTGCCAGAATTCTCAAAAAATGGTTCTCTTCAGGACCTGTATCTATGGGGGACTAATTTTTCAGGGGCATTACCAAACTCTATTGGCAACCTCAAGATGCTGTCCACAATTGGTATCGAAGGCTGTAATTTTACAGGATCAATCCCCAAGTCGATGGCAAACCTTACGCAATTGGTTTACTTGGAGATGTCTGGAAACAAGTTTGAAGGTTCAATTCCGTCATTCAGTGGGGCCAAGAATCTAGAGCGCATAGACCTCTTTTCAAATGGTCTAACAGGTAATATTAATTGCATCCCCTGGAAAAACTTTTCTAACCTATCCTATCTCGACTTAGGTGGAAATATGCTCAATGGGAATATTCCATCAGCTCTGTTTTCTCTTCCCTTGCTAGAGACTCTATATCTTGATGATAACCAATTCTCTGGTCATTTTCCTGAAATTTCTAATATCTCATCATACTTTCTCAAACGACTTTATTTGAGTATAAATAATCTGGAAGGGCCAATACCCATGTCTATCTTTGACTTTCAGGGTCTTGAACTTCTTTCTCTTTCTTCAAACAATTTCAGTGGCTCATTTCTTCTGGATAGTCTTCAACATCTCAGAAATCTTTCTTATCTTGATCTTTCACACAATAGCTTGTCTCTTAGCCATGATGCTACCAATTACTCACACTCCTATTTTCCTCAATTTGAATCCTTGGGGTTGGCTTCACTGAAGTTAAGAACATTCCCTCATTTCTTGAGAAATCAATCTCAATTGGTGTATTTGGATCTTTCGGATAACCAAATACAGGGCAATATACCCAACTGGATTTGGAGGTTCGATTATCTCTCTGACCTAAATCTTTCATGCAACTCTCTAGAAACTCTTGAAGGTCCTACAATCAATCTCACTTCTCTAGAATTCCTTGACCTTCATTCTAACCAGCTCCATGGGAAAATCCCAATTTCATTGTCACCTAACATGTATTATCTAGATTACTCTAGGAATAACTTCAGCACTAACATACCGACTGCCATTGAAGATCTGCTTCCTAACACTCGATTCTTCTTTATTGCAAGCAACAACCTACAAGGGATCATTCCAGGATCAATATGCAATTCACATAACCTTGAGGTTCTTGATATGTCCAATAATTCCTTGAGTGGAACGGTTCCTCACTGCTTGACTACAATGAGCACCCTTTTAGTACTGAAGCTAAGGAGAAACAATCTTAGAAATGTAGCCAAGTTGTCTCTCAATTGCAGTTTGCAAACACTAGACATTAGTGATAATCAGATACAAGGTCAGTTGCCAAAATCACTTATCAACTGTCCGCAGTTACAAGTTCTAAACGTTGGAAAGAATCAAATAACAGGTCCATTTCCATGCTTTTTGAAGATCATATCTACGTTGCATGTCATAGTCTTGCGATCCAATAAGTTTTATGGAGGCGTTGGATGTCCCAAGACTAATGGCACTTGGCCAATGCTTCAAATTATAGACCTAGCTCACAACAATTTTAGTGGAAATGTACCAGGTAGAGTTTTGACAACTTGGCAAGCAATGATGGCTAATGAAGATGATGCCCCATCAAAGCTCAATTACCTTCAATATCATGACAAAAATGGAACTAGTAGTGATTATTATCAAGATACTGTTACAGTTACCAACAAAGGTCAAGAGATGGAGTTGGAAAAAATACTTACAATCTTCACCTCCATTGACTTCTCAAACAACAAGTTCACTGGATCTATACCCGATGAAATCGGAGAACTCAAATCACTACATGTCCTCGATTTCTCAAACAATGCTTTCACAGGTGAAATTCCATCATCATTAAGCAACTTGAGCCAGCTAGAGTCTTTAGACCTCTCACATAACACCTTGAGTGGTCAAATTCCAGTACAGCTTACAAAACTCACTTTCCTTTCATTCTTGAATCTCTCAAACAATCAACTCGAGGGCAGAATTCCGAGCAGTAATCAATTTCCAACATTTCAAAAATCTTCCTTTGAAGGAAACAAAGGTTTGTTTGGGCCTCCCTTGACCGAAGAAAACAAAACAAGGTTGTCACCGCCGGAACCAGAAAAAAGTCATCCAAATTCTAGAGATGAGATTGATTGGAATGTTATCAGTGTTGAGATTGGATTCGCATGTGGGTTGGGTATTGCTATCGGATCACTTTTGTTTTGCAAGAGATGGAGGATATGGTATTACGGAACTATGTATAGAATTCTTGTGAGGGTATTTCCTCAAGTGGAACAGAGGTTTGGTCGTCACAGAAGACATGTGTACATAGGCGAAAGGTACTGAAGAAAGTTGGGATAATTCTCAATTGCAACACACACAGCTCAGTTGTTGGCTAGTAAGGAATAAGGTATGTGGTCAACTTTGCTTCAAACCGTTCAGCTTTCCTTTTCTTTTTCTTGGGAAACTTTTGCAAGTAGAAAATAGTTATTTCAACTTATTGTCTCCCTTCTTTGTGCAGCATTGTATCTAAGGCCTTTACCATGGAAATCTGCTGGAAGAAGAAGTAATCAGCCTTTTGAATATAGTGAAGACAACTTTTTCTATGCAACCACATCTTATGGAACTGAAGCATGCATGAAGACTGAAGAGGTCTATCTTTGTCTTACTCCTGATGCTAACCTCATTAGAGATGTTAGAGTGAAGAATAAGTCTCAAACAAACTGTACGTGTTAGTATGTTATGGAGAGTACACACAATTGAACGTACTCAACTTGAGAATGTGATAGCTTTTTCTCTTGACAAGCCATAGGTACTACACTTTAACATTTATTAATATTTGTTTCGTCTGTCAGATTTGTTAGGGTTGTGTTTCACTAATAGTGTCATTTGATTTCAGATTAAGAAAGCTTTACTGAAGCAGCTCAATCTGTTCCAGAGGTACTTTTCAAATCAGCTTTCATTTTGTAATAAGATTAGTAAATTTAATTTCTCAAAAAAAAAAAAAAAAAAAGTTAATCAGTTTAATTATGTTTTGTACGTAATTTATGGATTT
>NC_020496.1:195822-215784 GCF_000184155.1 Fragaria vesca subsp. vesca | reverse complement strand
GGTAAAGCTTGTCAATGCCTCTAGGAAAAGATTTTACAGACTTTATCCCAAACATGTGCATATGACGCTTAAAACTTTAGTTTCGTTACTAACTACGGTGGATTAATTATGATGCAGAATCGACATTTTAGATTCATCCACTGCGTTGAGCGGCTCACATTGCACAACAAGCACGAAAAATGAGCCGATTGCTTTGAAATGTTGAAGTTAGGGACTGTTCCTATCGATTGCTACAACAGTGGATATGGCAATCAGGTCAGTTCATTTTCAGTCCGACTTTGTTCTTGATGTTTTTGAACTATTTCATCATTTGAGCCTTGACAAAATTAATCTTCACGGATTGGCAATTTGGCATTGATGCATAGATTGAAACAAAATATGCAAAGGAAACTGCTCAGCTTAATCCACCACATAGATTTGTGCCATGGCTGGTTGTCAATAATAAACCACTTGCAGATGTTAGTCTCTCAATAATCATATTTTGGATTTCTTATTTCCTCAATCTTTGTCCCCTTGTTGACCAATTTTGTCCATGTAGAACTATGATAAATTCCTGACCGAATCATTTGGGAATGAAAGATCAATTCCTCAAGTTTGTTTAGCAGAACAAGGAAGAAACTCTACATCTTAAGCCTTAGGAGCAGACAATGTGGCATAAAGTTTACATTGACATTCCATATGCTAATCGAACCTAATGTTGATTGATATGACATAGTTGAAGCTGACCTATAAGGTTTTATGGTCTGATAGTGTTCTTATCTTTTGTTTGTGTTTTCAATCCATGCTTTGTTACTGCTAAATTATTCTTGTCAAAATTTGAAGGCTTTTCACTGCCACCTTCATGTACTTATGATTGAGATGATTAAGTTATGGCAAAGTAATAGTAGCAGGTAGGTGCGACATTGATCTATAACCCTGCTGATGCTGCTGCTCTTTAGTTGATCATAGCTCACATGGTTGGATGACTTTTTTTGCCCAAAATTGTATAATTAACAAGAAGCATTCATTTTCTGCATAAACTTGTCCAAAGATATGCTTATGACCTGGCCATCATTTATATCAGAGTACCAAACCCAACAATAGCAATTAAAAGAGAGGAGGGAAACTATTACTACATCAGATGTGCACAATTATGAAACAGATCTAACTGCAAAAAATGGCATCTGCTCGATTATTCTTTACTTGTCTCATTACCTGTTCAATGTTCTTGCTCACATTTCCATGTTTTGCTGCTAATCAGAAAGTTACTTTGTCACTTTACTATGACACTTTGAGCATATCTTGTGCTACCTTCATTGTAAAAAATCTTGCTAAGATTTTCGATGATGATCTCATCACCATCATTAATCTCAGATTGGTTCCTTGGGGTGATGCATACACCAACAAATCGAACAACAACACTGCTTTTTGTCAGGTTTATATTAATCACTATTTGTACCAATATCATTTGTTCAAAGTTTCTGCAACATTTTTATAAAATCATTAAAGTGATGCATAAGTTCTTTATGTGATACTTTCACAGCATAGGCCAGATCAGTGCAAGTTGAATTCTCTACAATCATGCGCTATCGATGTTATGCATGATGTGGTGAGATAAAAATGAGTTTCGATGAAAGGTTATCAATTTATTGAGTAGTAAATCGATTTGAAATTTGATTTTGTGATGCAGAACTAGCATTTTGCTTTGATTTACTGCATAGAATTTCTGGCCATAGAGGGAAGGCAGAAGGAGTGGGATTGCTACAATTGAGACTGCCTAAGAAACACATTTTGGATTGGTACAATTGTTCAAATGCAACAAAGGTTTCATGCTTTACTTACTATAGTCCTATTTAAAAGAATATATGATGTTAATAAGTTGTTGTCAATTATGTTTGACATTGTTGGACTACTGCAGCTTGAACAAAACTATGGCAATGAAATTATGCACCTCAATCCACCTCTAGAGTTTGTATCATGGCTGGTTCTAAATAATCAACCTATTAGAAATGTTGGTCCTCTTTCTTCCCTCTCAGATCCCACTTTTTTCCATCTCCCCCTTTTTTTCGTCCCTCACTCTCTCTGAATCAAACTTAACTTTTGTCTGTATGAAATGCAGGACTATGAAAAGTTTGTCGGCTATGTGTGCAAGGCTTACAAATGTAAAATTGTGCCCATGACATGTCAATCTGTGCACTTGAAGCAAAAGACAGAATAGACACACTCAACACAAGCAATCAATCAACCAGAATCAAGCCTCAGTCCAGAACCTTTGATCATACCAAAGTCACATTTTACCAGCAAATCAGATTGCATAACTCCACTAGATGTGGATCATGATGAAAAACAAAACAAAAAAATTCTCTCAATCTACTGCTTGATCATAGGTCCTGACATTGTAGTTTGTTTGTAAATGGTAGGTACCTCTCTATATTATTAATTAAGATGTACATGAATTTATCAGAATGTGAAAAGTTTGTAGCGATTACAAAAGTCTGACATGTATATAATTACCTTTTTTTGGTCAAGATGTATATAATTACCTTAAAGTGGTAGAATTCCACCTTAGGATTTCATTTGTATGGGACCGACTATATGTTTGTTAGGAAAAAAAAAAAAAAAACCATATCATTTATGATTGATATGATTTTTCTGGGTTTAGAAACTAGCTATGTATGATTTCTCAGTTTTCTTCTCCAAATTGTGAACCATTCCCTTGACAATAGCCGACGAAATCATATATTTTCGTCGGTTTAAGTCTTTTGAAAATTTTCCCCCATATTTGGTTTGCCGCCAAAAAAATTTTGACCTTAGCCGACGACTTTTTTAATATCTCGTCGGCTAAAGTCTATAAATTCACGAAAACGCTCATATTTCCCTCTATATTACGTAGTTTGGTCAAACCTTCCACACGAAAAACTTTCACGTAGATGAGACGCAACCGCCTATATAAAAATTTTGAGATATTTACCTTCCGACGATAGGGCTCCATATAGGGAATAATAACGGTAAATAGGGTTGACCGCTACTATCGGCACCGAGACGTTACCCGGTTTACGTGATTTTTGAACCATAGCTGTATTTCACCATTCTGAACACATCTTATTTCACGAGATTTTTGATAATTTTGCTTCCTATGTAGAGTTGGTTCACAAAGTTATATAACCTACTAAACAAGTTATATAACATTTTATTGTTTTTCTTTTAGTTGACGAAATAATAGTCAACGAGATTTTTTTCGTCTACTAAAATACTTTAGCCGACGAGTAAAAATTTCGTCAGCTAAAGTATAGTATAGTATAGTATAGCCGACGAAATTTAGCCGACGAGTAAAAATTTCATCAGCTAAAGTATAGTATAGTATAGCCGATGAAATTGAAAAATGATCGCATGGCTGTGATTGATATAAGATCATTGTTGTTATATACAAACACCAGCTAGGCTATTCTAGGTAGGCTACCAATGAATGCCTCCATTAGGAGTCAATGTGGCCTTCTCGGATTCTAGAGCAGATGAAACATTGATGAAGAACAAGACGCACACTACCAGAAGAAAGACTTTAGCTGACAAAAATAAAAAAACCAGGCCGACGAATTATTTTTTCGTCGGCTAAAGTCCACGTTAGCCGACAAAATTTTCCTTCGTCGGCTACTTTAAATTTTCGTCAGCTATGGTCAACTGTAGCCGACGAAAAAAAATTTCGTCGGCTATACTATACTTTAGCCGACGAAAATAATATACGAAAAACCACTAGCCAAGAAGAGTCTAGAATCCCCTACCTGGTATTCCTGAAGTTGAACCTTTACTCCATAACATCCGGCAAACACCACCATACTCGAAAACTCGGGTAACTGAGCTCTGTCCGACAAATTCAATATCAGTTTCTTATTCCATAATTAAGCATTTTTTTCAAGCTCAATACTAACAACAAAAGGGCTTTACTACTTTAATCCCAACTGAACAAATACGGTACTAGGTTCCTTTAATAGCAACGAGGCAGTATACATCTTTCTTTCCAATTGAGATATCAATTCCACCATTCAATTGTACCAAATTTAGAACCAGTGTAAGCATCTTATCAAATGGTCAAAACCACAACACATAGTACACTTTCAGCAGCTCAATTTCGTTTTGAGATTTGACCAACATATATAATGAAATCAATCAATAATGGTCCAAAGTAATTGGCTACCTTACCTTGTAGATTATTAAATCACAAGGTCATTCCTTCATGTTGCGACATTGTCTACATGCATCAACAGTAAGCCATCTTCTCTGTTTTCATAAACTGGCAACACCAATCATCACTAATTCACTGCTGAAAATATAAAGTAAGGACAAACTGAACTCTAGAGAAAGAATCTTACCCATATTTGGTTCATTCATATCAGTTTCCTTTCTCGTCTCACACTCCCAATTATTCACTCTTCCAACTTATTGGAACGTCCTTATCTTGCCTCTCTAGCCAACGAACTCATCACCCAATTTAATTTCCAGTTCCTGTCGTAACCAAAAAACTAAAGCCATAATCAAAATCAAGAGGTCTGGTCTCGTGTCAAAACCAACAAACATGGGATAGATATTATCGACTCCAGCATCGTCGTCACCAACAACTAAATCGTCAACAACAATCAGAACCCAAATTCAACACGAGTTTCAATTGTCACTGGAAACCAATTTTTCTTTTAAAGGATGGTCAAACCAATCTCTTAAAATCAAATCCAAAATAGAAAGAGGATGGTCTCAGTTTTTACCTCACAAGGACAATAGAAAGAGGATGAAGACCACGCTGCAGATTTCTATAACTCAACTTGTTGACGATGCGTGTAACACATTCACTCATCTCCGTCGCCGTCGAGCTTATAAGATTAGCTTCAAAGTTAGATCGGAGAGCAGTAGCCTTGTCGACTTGATGATGATTAGTTGGGGATGTTACTATCCATCAGAGAGACCAGCAGAGACGAAGAGAGGATAAGAACGGGAGAGACAGAGCAGATGCAAGAAGGTTTGATCAAGTTCTAGACAAGTTCCTCAATTTAACTCTTACTAAATTTCTAACCAAACTGGGTTGGGCTTTTCCAAGCCTTCTCCATAGAACCCAATATCAAACTCAAAATTTTTGAGTACAATACAATACTCTAACAACATTAGTATGTCCGAAATAAAAACCGTCTACTAAAGTTTATCAGGACTTCATTTCATATAGCTATTTTACGGGGTCTCACACATAGTCCCCCAAGTTCGTACTCATGACGTGGGTTGAACGGGTGTTATATTTTTCATGGACAAAGGTAGCGAGCCATTTCCATATCCGGTGTTACTACTCGAGTGACGGGGTGTTAACGTCGTCTGTGGTTTATCAAACCACTTACTCTGTTTTTAAAGGGATGATATAAATTGCCCTGCCCCGGCCTCTCGGGGACACTTATCCGGAACTTACAATTTGCAGAAGCAGTTGTTGTATGCTTCCTCCCGGTGACACTTATCTGGGACTTACAATTTCGAGAAGCAGTTGTTGTATGCTTCTTCCCGGTGACACTTATCCGGGATGGGTGTTTCACTTGGGGTTTGTGCGTTACTGTGGGAGGTGCATTAAATGCATGTCCGCCAGATGTCGCCATATTCTTGGGGATGACTGACGAGTAATTAATGCCCGTCGCTTCATTCTTTCCTTCTTCGAGAAGGTAAGAAGGTTTGAGCCACGTGGCGTCATCCTGCGGTTTCATCCGACAGATAGGGGTTCCTCGTTAACAGTTAATTGATTTTTAATGCGTCGGTTCGTGGATCGAGGCGACTCCCCACTTTCTGAGTATAAACTCATTCCCCCCCCCTTTTTCGTTTTGTCTTCTTACTCACTAGCTCTCATCTTCAGTCACGCTTTCACTCTCTTCTCTGGCTTCTCTTTCACTCTCTTATCTGGCTTCTCTGGTTTTCTCGGCCGTTTCGTGCCCTTTTGTTTGTGCCGCCGCCGACCCCTACGATTGCGAGGTGTTTCCGGTCCTCTGAGTTGCCGGCGTTGCTATTACGTCGAAAAACTGGTAAGCTTTTGTGCTGCTTTTGTTCTGCTGCACCTATGCTTGTTTCTGCTCTTGCCTCTGCTTTGGCTTTCTCTGTGTTTGTGTTGCTTTTGCCACAGACAACGCCAAATGTTTTTGTATAATCCCAGATGGGGTTGCAGAAGCTGATGGTGTGTCCGTAGGATGATAAACTATTCACTCGCTGACCTGCAAGTACAAGGACGACCGGGGGCCTCCGGTCTTTCCTCCTCCGATGATTAAGTCAGAATCTACTTATTGAATGTAATTACTAGGGTAATTAATGATACCTGACAAACTGGTGGCTGGGCCATATTTATGGCCCATAGTGGGTTCTCTTCTACTTGAAAACCGATGTGGGACAACTGCCTTTGCTGTTACCTCAAACACCCAGCTCCCTTATGCCTTCTAAGACCATTCTCGGCCCAATGCTGCCACCGAGGTCGGACCCGGCCCATCCTACTCATGGATGGGAACCCTAAGGCGGCCTCGATTGTCTTGACCATGGTGGGATGCTTACTAGTTTATGGGCTTGAGAGGTTGTTTTATGCACAACCGACTACATGTTGAATAACTCTAATCTAATTAGGATTTGTCAAATTTAAAACGACTTCACTCTAATCTCTTTGTTTTTTCATTAGGAAACTATGTAACATGTTATAGTCCTGTAAGGAAACAGTTTCCTAACTCTAATCAATTAAGAAGTCGTATCCTATAAATACATTGTCACAGACTCGCATTTCAAAACAAGTTTTGAATCACCGACAAATCAAGAAACATCGATAGACTCCAACCAAAACCGTCGTAAAAGTTATCAAAGTTATCGCCTCATAGATAATTTGACTACGTAACATCGGTGGTGGTTGCAAACACTTCGCCTCACTAAACACCAAAATTCGAAAAATTTCAATTTTGAAATCTAGGTGCGAAACCGAAAAGGCATCTCTCAATTTTCTTAAATTTTCTTTAAAATTAAAAACCAATTACCGATTGTTTTCGACCAAAATTAAATATCATTTATATATAGTTTTCGCTTCGTTATCACGCCCAATTCTGACTCCGCGTTTGAATTTGTAGGGTTATTACCAAAAACCAAAACAAACACACACCTTCTTCACCAAACCCCCAAATCTCCATAGCCGTTCTCTCTGTCCGAAATTTCAAACCCTAGAATGAGGAAAGGAGCCAAGCGAAAGGCTCGCCTGGCGGCGACGGAGGCCAAGCCCAAGCCCAAAGCCACCGCCACACGCGCCAAGCGCGTCAAGGCCTCTCAGCCGCAGCCGCAGCCGGAACCGGAGTACGTGGAGGAGCAGCGAAACCTTCAAGATCTATGGAAGGCGGCGTTCCCGGTCGGCACCGAGTGGGATCGCTTGGACTCGCTCTACCAATACGACTGGGATTTCTCGAATCTCGAGAAGGAATTCGAAGAAGAAGGAGGCAAATTCCACGGCATCGGGAACAACAAGGTCTACATCTTCAGCCAGACCGAGACTTCTTCGCCGTCCGTGCCGGTGCTGATCCCGACGCTGGTCGCCGTCGTGGCGCCTCGGCCGCCGTCGATGGAGATTGGGATCAGGTCTGTGCAGAGAGAGGAGAAGGAGATAGTTCCGATGAGGCAGATGAAGATGGATTGGATCCCTTACATTCCTCTGGAGCAAAGAGAAGGCTGGAATTCCGAGAGAGGAGCCAAGTCCGGTTCGAATTTGCCGCAGATTTTCGTGCTGGGATGCACGCAGAGGAAGGCGAGCTTGAAGCAGATGAAGGAGGACCGTTGGATGAAGTTCCAGTACTGTATGCCGTATTTGATGAATCCGAATGAGGAGGAGAAGGAGCAGAGTACTGTGGTGGATATACTCTTCCCGAGGGAGCCGCAAGCTCCGCTGTTTGTGCAGTTTGATTGGGAATTCGATGAGGTTGAGGAGTATACTGATGAGCTGATCAAGGCCGAGGAGCTGACTGAGGACAAGAAGGAGGCGTTCATGGCGTTTGTGAAGGAGGAAGTGAAGAAAGTGAAGAAGAAGATTAGGGAAGAGAAGGAAGCGAAGAAGAAGCTAATGGAGGATCCAAAGTATCAAGAAGCGAAAAGCTATTATGAGAACATGAGGCTTTACAAGATTTATCCAGTACAGACACCAAACACTCCAGTGATTGAGATGAAGTCTAAGTATATCAACTTCTACTACGGACATGCGCATGAGATTATTTGAGGTCAGCATCAACTAGTTGCAGAGTCGAAGACCTGAGCCTTACTTGTTTGGCTTTGGCTGCTGAGTTTAGGTTAGGTATTCCCTGTACCCTGTTAAAGAATTTTTGGTATTACTGCTTAGTGCTACCGTAATTGAATTTTCTCAGAGTAATCTTATTGTTGTTGTTTATTATTTGAGGCTTATGGGAAGAATTTAGATGAATTCGAGTTTGCCTGGCTGAGTTTTATTTATGTTGTTTGATTGTGTTTCTTGATGCCTTTGATTTCTTTCGAATCTGTATCTGTTTAATCATTAGGAAGGAAAATATAGCTTCTTTGCTGCAAACAACTAATTTTGATTCGGGGAAGGTCCTTTTGGTTAGCTATCAATTGGACACTATCTATGGGATATATCAATCCTGGTACTATTGGAATTTTGCTAAACTCAGAATCACATCTTTGGAAGTCTGCTTGATCTGTTTCATTGGTTTTTGTAGTTGCAGATGATATGTTGAAGAAAGTGTGTAGAAACTTTGTCTTTGTTGACTTCATTCCTTGTAGTTATAACGAGGAATGAAAAAGCATTTGAAATATGTGTGTTTTTTTAGATATCTACAATGACTGGTACATATCTGCTCTATACAAAATGACCAGCTTTTTAATTCAGTCTTTAGAAGGCATCAGACCTGTAAATTACCAGCTTTTCAAGTCAGGAAGTGGTAGATTGTATCACCACCTTAATAGGGATACAATGACTACCATAGAACGTCTTTTTAGATATCTATATAAACAATGACTTGTACATGTGGTCTATACAGTCTTTTAAAGGCATCAGGTGTATCAGATGACCAGCTTTTGCACATCACTTCCGAATTCAGGAAGTGGTAGATTGTATCCCTACCTTAGTGCCCTAAGAAATCTTGCCCTTAACCTGCGTAGATGATGCTCAGGTCTGTTTGCATGACATTGGTCTTGGTCGTGCCCTTAAAACTAGTTGTGTGAAAAATGGTGGAGAGTTTCAAGCCTTGAAAAGTTTTATTGTAGATGAAGTGTGTGTGCTTGTTAGGTTGCCTATCTTATATTGTGAACAAAACAAGTAGACTATAAGTTGGAACATTATCCCAACTCCCAAGCATCAAATTGATGGGTGCTGAGGACCATTCTTTTTTATCTACCTGTATTTTTTTCTTGGTGATCAGGCTTTCATAGGGGTTCGTGTTATGCTAATTTTGTAGGGGTTTCTTGAGGTCTTGTTTTATCAGCATCAGATATTAGCTACAAGGTTGATCAACATTGAAGTGTGTTTGGTGGATAGGTTTACTGTTCTTTGCATGGGTGATGAACTTTGAGTTTGCAGTTCTACAATATTTGTTTTTAAGAATAGTTGTTCTACACTTCTACTACTGCAAATCTGCAATGATGACGAAACCCAAGGCTTGTTTCTTAAGAGCATTCGCAGTGGGGCACCTAGCAGCTTTCACCTTTGCTAGGCCTGAGAGCTCATGTTGTTTCTTTCCTTGGATCTCTAATGCTATCTTTTTAGACGAGTTCAAAATATTTTACCTGATTTGCTGATGTAAACAAATTGTTGGAGACTGCTTGGTGATTGAGAAGTTCCATGTATGAGAGATAACGGCATCGTGTTATCACTAATATGTGGATCTTTACAGTCTGGGTGCAACTCATGGAACTAAACCTGGGAAGACAAAGCCACAAATTGTGTCTTGAAGTTGATTCGCAGGAATTCAATGCCTTTTGGACAGTTCTTTTGTGCGTCATGCTTGAAACATGAGAGTTGTAGAATCTATTCTGGTTGCTTGTGTAGATATTCGTTCATTGTGTCGTTGTTCATCTGCATAAAACTTTTTACCTGCTTGTGTCTAGTTGCTGGTATATAAATTGTACAGATCACACCGGTAACAGAACATAACATGCTTGTTATGGTAGATTGGTAGTTTCAAATCCACGAGTTCAGTACCAAGCCAAAGTGCCACCAATCTAATTGCGTTATCTAATGTTATTTTGTTATTGTACTTCCAACGATAACAAGCTATTTTTTTGGTTGTCAATCTTCAATCTTGTGTTTCTCTTGGCCAACTGATGTGCTAGTTGCTTTAAAATTACATCAATTTGTGCTCTTTGGATAAACCCCTAGTCTCCCTACCCTTCTTTCAGATGATGAATATCGACTTCTCTTGGCCTAAGAATTCAAGATGTCACGATTTGTTCCTAAGGCACAATCTTTTCACCATTATCATCCAAGGTCACCCATTATATGGAAATCTAGCTACCTTCTTAGTATCAAGAATGGGAGATCGATTTAATCTTTATACTTAAATTTGAGTCCAAACTGCACCCCTGAACATTGTACAAAATAACTTGTTTTGGAAAAGTGGTAGTCCATTCAATTCAATACAGCGATAATCATGTTTTGTTAAACATATTTAAATCTCAAATATCAATCATTCACAATTTCATACCGTGATACTGATACATGACACTATACCAATCCTGGCAATTTAGTTACACAACAAAAAAAGCCCCTACTTTATCGAAACGAATACGAATCTGAACTAAAGAAAACTAAAAAGTCGATGAACTCTCACATTTGGGTTTCTTATGAATTTCAATTTTTTAAGGGGGGCTTGATTACTTGAATAAAATCTAAAAACAAAAAGAAAAAAAGAATAAAAAATAAAAGAAAAAGAACACAACTGCCTAGGTAAGCCCACAAAAGGTTTAAACCCTACCCGGCCCAAAACCCGTGTCCTCCTCTCCCAAACCCTAAAGAAATAAAAGCCGAGCTTTCGTTCCCCTACCACCCTCTCTATCTCAGTTGCCGTTGCCTCTGGAGCTCTCTGGTTTGGTGTTCTCCCATTCTCAGGCGAACCCAAACCTCCTCGAAACCAACCAACCATGGCGGACAACAAGGCTGTCACCATCCGCACCCGGAAGTTCATGACCAACCGGCTTCTCTCTCGCAAGCAATTCGTGAGTTTTAACTGCCTTCTCTCTTCCCATCTTCATCTTCAATTTTTCCATAGAGGTTTAGGTTTGTTGTAGTTGTAGTCAGATCTCCATGTGTTTAAGACTAGATTATGTGTGTGATCTAAGAAAGTTGAAACTTATTTACTGATTTCATGGCCGCAGTTATTTAGGAGTGAGTTTGATTCTTTTTACTTGTTTCGATACAGGTCATTGATGTTTTGCATCCAGGGAGGCCAAATGTTTCCAAGGTATTCTTTTAAGTGCTGTTAAATTCTTGGTATGCTTTAGTTTGATTCGAGTTGTGTGCGTGTTTACTGATTGAATGATTTTGGATTGGCATTTGTGTAGGCCGAGCTGAAGGAGAAGCTAGCGAGGATGTACGAGGTTAAGGACACAAATGCAATCTTTGTTTTCAAGTTCAGGACTCACTTTGGTGGTGGTAAATCAACTGGGTTTGGGTTGATTTACGATTCTGTTGAGAACGCAAAGAAGTTTGAGCCCAAGTACAGATTGATCAGGGTAAGTCCACTTGGATTCAATAAATATATGTTGACAATCTCACTGTATGTCTTGATATGTTATTGTTATAGATTTTGGACTAGGCTTGTTGGACAGCATTTTTCGAATCATTTTCAGTGTATTCAGCAATTTCCTAGTAGTCCTCTGTTAAGGCATCCTTATATCACTACATGATGATTCTTCATTAGCTTTGATTGGAATTTGTTTTGGGAAGTCTTATCAGATTGTGTTGTGGTTATAGTTCTGTGTTTCTATATTAGTTGTCCATTTAATTCAGGAGGTTGGCATGACTTGATGATAATCTAAGGCATGATGAGCATGAATCTATGGCCATGGTGATTCTTTTTAGGAATGATCCAACTCTTTTATTTGCTTACTAGTTGTCTCTGGAGCTCTATGGTTACCTTTGTTCATACTAATGATGTGCTGTTGATTTTGCAGAATGGACTTGATACCAAGGTAGCATCATCCAGGAAGCAGTTGAAGGAGAGGAAGAACCGTGCAAAGAAGATTCGAGGAGTAAAGAAGGCAAGTCTATTGCTTTTGCACTTACTTTTATAGTTTGTTTGGCATCATTAGCTGGTTAAAATTGCTTATGCATCATTGGCTTACGTTAAATTGTTTTTGCAGACAAAGGCTGGAGACGCTGCCAAGAAGAAGTGAGAATAGTGATCTTGTTATGTAGCCATTGGGTGCTTCTAATAGCCATGTTTTTGGGTTTGAAATGAAATATCATTGATCAGTGTGGATTTTAGAGGCAACTTCTGCTTAGTTTCGTTTTGTTTCAGATTTTGAGTACCCTGCTGTGGACAAAGTTAAGATATTTAGCGAAAAATTTCAGTTTATTTATTGACTAATATTATTTAGTTCTGGTTGTATCACATTGAATAGAAGATGCATCTAATGTTTTGTGGCATTTTGTTATGGTAGTATGATGACTCATTGAGATCTTACTTCTTCAGTTCTGGTTGTATACCAGTTTGCTATGGTAGTATAGGCCAAGTTTTTGTTTAAAATTGCAATCATTGTAATGTAAGCAAATCAGTCTATTGGTTTATACAATCGTACTTGAGTGGACATACTCAGTCATAGACAGAGAGGATCAAAGTACATAGTGAGACTGGGAGACAAATATTACAGTTTACTTCTAATCAGGCTGAATTTATTTTAGGTTCTTGATATGTATTTAGGCATAAGCGTGGATGAATCATAACAGTTCTTAACCAAAATGGATTCCATCAGCTTCTTCCCTAGCATTACCATTTACCACCAACGTAAAATATTGAAAGATCTCTCTCCATAACAACCTGAAGTTCCAATTCTGAACAAACCCACGTACAAGGTGTTTGCTAAATGACAATGCATTTCCGTCTGTAGATGGTCTGAAGTTTGAGAGGGTTTCTTGTAATAGCGGACGTGAGAGTCTGAGTGAGGCAAAACGTCGAACATTTGGTGTGCATGCTTTACGCAATGGTCGGTGGTAGAGTGAGCTTCGAGGATCCATCAGAGGTCGAAGAGGCAGAAACCTTCATATGAGGAACTGCATTGAAGTGTTGAACTGCGCAGATTAAGGGTATTTAGGGATAGCAAATAAGAATAAGGGATGAAATAATCTCAAAAAATTAGAATGTAAAAGCTGGCATGCAAATCTAAGCTCCCTTGTTGGGGTATAAGGGTTATAACATTGTTGCCAATGTTTGAACAGCTATACAAATTTCTGATATAAATTACAAATTATAAGATTAAATGTAGTTGCTGCAGCTGGTCTAAATGAACTGATGAAGAATTCTAGAACTACTATGCTTTATTAACATAAAATGTTTCTTATTACAATATCAGGACTACTAGGTCTAATAGAGCCAGAAAAGAAGTCTTGTTACATTTGTTCCTTCACTTGAATCAGATTACATCCACCTTATTTCTGCAATGGAAATGTGGAATAGGACACTAGACATTTGTTATCATGGAAAAAAGTGAAGGAACATATGAATGCATATGCAGGACTAAGCTTGTAACCAAAACGAAAATGGATCCTAGTTTAACCAAGGGCTAGTAATTCATCATCTTCACACAACTGACTGCTTGTCTTGCAACCGCTGCTTTTTGATTCTGTAAGAGTTGATTGCTGCAACCAACATATTGTCATTGCCAACAATGGCTCTCACACTATTAGCCAGCTGAGATCGATTTATCTTCTTATCCTTGAAATCCCCAAGGCTTTTGCTAAGCATTTCAATCTTCGTAGCAGGCAAGAACTCTGCAAGCACTGTTATCAGACCAGGGAGATATATATCTCGTACTGATCCATTCACCAGCTGCAAGCCACCAACAGTACCACTCCCCTTAACAGCCGCCAATTTCATTGCCGAGAACAACTTGTCACCAGCTATGAGCTTCGCTTTTCGCTTCAACTCTTCTACGTCAAACTTCTTTGCCCTGAAATCTTCCAGCAATCTGACCATTATCTTCATTTCTCTCGGAGACAAGAACCTCGTCAGCGCGGCCACCAGAGCACCAAGAGAAATATATCCTCCACGCGCTGATCGCTTGTTGAGAGCATTCCCCATAGCGCTAGCGCTAGCGACTCTCCCCCTCTGAGTAGTAGTAGTACTTGCCGTCGTCGCATAACCCTCCAAGCTAGCAGGACCCTTGAAGCTCACCACAAAAGCAGGACAAGCGTAGTTCATGCAATTACTCCACACAAAATACCTCCGAGGATTCACAACACAATCCACACCAGTATCAAACTCATCCGAACTAGCTTTAACCTGTGCAGAACAACTAGGCAACTCCTCCATCTTCCCCAATACAACAAGGCACAGCAGCATATGCCTGAGCCCATCATCACCAACCTCCAACGCCTTTGCCCCATCCAACGCAAACTTCACCGCATTCAGTTGAATCCGACCACACTCGTCACCATTCAAACTACCAAACCCATGAGCCACAATCCGAGCAATCTCATCCCTCGATCCGCCATACCAAGCATACCTAATGTTGGGGTTCCCCCCGCATTTGGTCCCCACCGCGTTCGCAAACCCCCGAAATATCCGGACCCTGGGCCCACCGGCCATTGCGGACACCAGAAACTTGTGCACCGCCACAACCTCCGTAACTCCCGCAGCCGATCCCATCCCCACACCAAAGCTCTTGAGAATCGTCTCGTATTGCGCGCTCGATCCATCCACTCGAGACATAAACCCATTTCTGGTGAAAACCCTAAATTGATCGTCGGCATTATCATCACCGGGATTCGAATCCGCCGCCTCGCTCTCGCAATCAGACTCGTCGGAATTTTGATCGTTATGGTCCGATTCGGAGCGATCCGACCCGGAATCGTGATCCTCTACCATCGGAGAAACCTCCTCCTCCTCCTTGTGGATATCATCGGTGGCAATCTGGATCTGCTCCATCGATTTTTTTTTTCCTGATTCATCATCACAGACAAAATTAATCAAAACAATTCAAAATTAATCAAAATAATTTAGTGAAATTGAAGTGAAAAACATACCTGAGCCGACTCGGTGATCAGTATTGAAATCGGAACTCGGTTAGTAAAACCCGGTCAATTTGACTTTTTTGTGATCAAGCTTATCAGATTATTCTGGGCTTTGATAGAATTTGATTTTGAAAAACAGAGAGAGAGAGAAGGGTAATTTGGTAATCGACGAGAATCGATTTAAGGATGAGAATGAAGAGAATGAAGTGTTAGGGTTCTTTGGGTTCTATTTATATGAGAGGCCATATGGGCGGTTTGAGAGTGGCGTGTGGAAGACGCGCTGCCAGGCTAAATCCTTTTCCTAGAGGGATTCGGATTTGCTTTTTCTTTTATTAAATGTGGCATAAATGACGTTAGAGTGAAATTACGGATGGACCTCGTGGTAATAGACCGTTGGCTTTAGTTGTCTACTTTGGTGAGTGGGGTAATTTGGGAACTTTGAAATCCAACGCTCCTGTGGAAAACGGTCTGTC
The DNA here is from genome assembly GCF_000184155.1 of Fragaria vesca subsp. vesca. NCBI lineage: Eukaryota > Viridiplantae > Streptophyta > Magnoliopsida > Rosales > Rosaceae > Fragaria > Fragaria vesca. The sequence goes on along the minus strand of NC_020496.1, from coordinate 200,106 downwards.
GTGTGCCTCAAGTTGATTTTTTCTTCCCTAATTCAACAAGGAAGAATGAGCGTTGATTTCACGCTACACCCCCAAGTCCCCAACGTTTTTTTGTTTTTTTTTTTTTGTGGAATCTCCTTCTCTGACAACACTAGGGTTTCCCTAATGCGTTGAGATCCTGACGAGTATCGGCGGACGAATTTGTTCTTGTACGTCAAACACACTAAGAACTCTAAAGAGAATCAGATACAAATTTTAAGAGAATTACGTTGACATAACAATTACAAGTAATTTCATCCTCCTCTACAAATTATGTAGTACGAAATCCTCATTCTTCTAACATAACAAGTTGAACAATGTTCAATTTCCAATTCAAACGTAAATCAAACTAAATGTCAAACTAAAAGGAACCGGATACAAACCGTCAAGATAATTAGATTCACATATGTGGGTGCAAATACTTTCACTATAAGATTTAAATGCAAATGGACATCATTTTATACATGAAAAGTCAAACTTGGACTAAATTCATCTCGTGATCAATCTGGTTGCGGCCAAATCCGGTATGGCCCCAAGAAGTTTTGGGTCCTAATCCGTCCGCGAATGGATTGGGCCGTGATCGAATTGTATGGCAACCAAATTAGGTTGTAAATAAATGGGCCGTGAGCATAATGAAATGGGTAGCAGACGAATCAGGTTGCGGATGAATAAGCTCGAGGAGCACGCTGATCAAGTCAAGGCGAAGGAGAACGTGGCAGCGAAGGAAATTATGAAGCAACGAACGTGATTTAGTGGAAGTTGGTCACGTGGAAGGAAAATCATGCAGAGGTGGATCACGTAGTGGTCAAGTCAGGTTGTGGCAAGATAGGGTGTCGGTCAAATCAAATCGTATGAGAGGGAGACGCGGCGAAAACAAGTTGAGGACGAGGTGAAGTTGAACAGGACGACAGGAAGAATGGTAGTGGTCCTAGTGGAGCTTTACCATGATATCCATCATACGATGTCGTGGATCCATTCGCGCTGAACTAGCGAGCAAGGGTGCTCAACATTAAGGATCAAGGAGTGACTGCTATAAATAAAGCTGGAGGAGGATCTAGAAGGGGATGGTAGCAAAGCCAGTCAGAGAGGCCAGTATAATACCTTTTTGGAAATTTTAGATTGAGAGATACGTGATCGCCGATAAATTCTTGGCCCATTTTCACATCCATAATCAAAAGGAAAAAAAGCTTTCATTTCTGCTCCAGTTAAGATTTGTTACTGAGGAAATTTTCTACCCAAATTTTTCCTCACCAACAACATAACAATTACAAGTAGTTGCATTCCCCTCTAGAAGTCATGTAGTACGAAATCCTCATTCTTCTAAGATAACAAGTTGAACAATGTCCAATTTCTAATTCAAACATAAAATCAAACTACATGTCAAGCTCAATTTTCCGTTTGAATTAGAAAATTCCCAAAAAAGAAGAAGAAGAAATAGAGTGCAAGTTCATACCCAGTTAGCCAAGAAGTCCTTTGTGCGTGATTCTCTTATTTTCATCTCATCATCTAACTTCGGGTCGTCCCCTTTCCAGTTTAAACCCAAAAGGTCTTTGGTGCATGCTTCTCTCATCTTCGTCTCTTCTATTTCATCTTCTACCAATCGCGCAAGCTCCTTAAGTTCGCCTAGTCCCATGGCTTCAATGGGTTTATCCGACCAGAACTTGACGTTTTCATCTTTCTCGTCAATGACACTGCCATGACCACCATTCTCCTCGAGTACTTGTTTGCCGGGATTATAATAACGATCTATGACGGAATCTTCTGAAGGGTGACCAAATGTGAACGGTCTATCAGCGGGTGAGAAGGTGATAATGGCGATTTGGGCACCAGTTCTGGTGCAAAACTCGTTGGCTTTGCGAAACAGACCTTGTCGCCTCTTTGTGAAGGTGGTCTTGAGGGCGTTCTTGCTGCTTATTTTCTTCATTTCGGTCCTCCTTAATCCCATGATGACTGCATATGTTTACTGCTGACACCACAGATTTGTCTGATAAGTGCAATTTGTTTCACTTATAGAGATTAGAGGAGTCCTTAGATTGTCTGAAATGCAGTTTGTTTCACTAGCTTATATATATAGAGTAATAGAGGAGTTCCCTCGTGTATGTTTTCCTATCTTGCGAGGATTCATAGCCTATAACTTATCCAGACAAGCAAAGGAAAGTGTTTAGCAGCAAAACAATCTAATTAAACTCTATTAATAAAGCTAGAAGGAAACTAGGATGGTTTAATTTTTGAACTACCCAAAAAACCGGAGTTTTAAACTCTATTAATTCCTCTCTATCTAATGTCGAATGGATAGGATGGTAATTTAACAACTAAATTCAAAACAAAAACCAAAAAACTGGAAAGTAGTTTCCGTTCCTGGTGCCTCTAGTATATATTAGCCCATTACACTTCAAAAAAAAAAAAGAAAAAAAAAAAGGAAGGTGTAATTAGTTCGCAGCCTTCACTTGGCACAGAATTCAGATTCGACCAAAAAAAAAAAAACCGGGGTCTTCAGCGATCCACATCGGCGACATCGCTCTCCTCTCAGCTCGTCTCCTCTTCCCTGTTATTCAATCAATTTCGGAGCCCAGGTACTAAATCCTTAACACCCAGTCACCCATTCATTGTTTCTTTTTAGCTTTCAATCTTGAATTAGGATTCTCTCGTTTCTCTGTTATGCTTCAATTGGGGTTTTTCAATTTTTATGCTAAGACAGCTTCAACTAAACTTCTATTAACAGAGACAAGTTCCCCTTGTTGTATACATAATGAATCCGTAGTGTGAAACGTGAAAGAATACAGACAGGCACGGCCGATAATGGCGGATTTGGATGATTTGCTCTTGGAGGCAGCAGGAAGAACAAGTTCGGGGCGGAAAAGCCGGCACTCACATTCATCTTCAAAGAGGAGACGTGATGATTCATATTCTGATGGTGGAAGTGACTCTAGGGGTGATGACTCTGATGATGGTCGTGGCTATGCGAGTAGGAAACCCTCAGGATCTCAAGTTCCTTTGAAGAAGCGGCTGGACCCTTCAGAAGTAGATGATGAACGTGACAGCCAGGATGAAGGTGATTATAATGATAGTGGCTCTGATCGTGGGGGTGAGAGCAACGAATCTGATGTCGGCAGCGATCTTTACAAAGATGAAGATGACAGGCGAAAGCTTGCGGAGATGTCTGAACTTCAAAGAGAGCTGATTCTGTCTGATAGAGCACAGAAGAAAGATGATAAGAGTCTAAAGGAGAAATTCAGACCAAAGTGGGATAAAGGGAAGGCTACACAGTCCAGGAAAGTGACTCCGCCTCTCCCATCTTCTCGAGTGCGCTCCTCAGCTAGATCTGCTGACAGGGCAGCTGCCAAAGATGATGCATTGAATGAGTTACGAGCAAAACGTTTGAAACAGCAGGACCCTGAAGCTCACCGTAAATTGAGAGATGTATCTAGAGGAAGTGTGGGGAGTAAGAATTTCTCACACACCATCAAGAAGTCTTTCTCTGCTGTCCGTCGGAGTAGCTCTAGTCAGAGTGACAGTGAAAGTCGGTCTCATAGTGATGATGAAGGGTCAAGTGCAGATGATGCTATTGACAGTGATGATGAAAGGGGCAATCAGGGATTAACATTTGAAGATATAAAGGAAATTACCATTCGGAGGTCAAGACTTGCAAAGTGGCTTATGGAACCATTCTTTGAAGAATTAATCGTGGGTTGCTTTGTACGGGTTGGAATTGGGAAGACTAAGTCTGGGCGGCCCATCTACAGGCTGTGCTCGGTCCGTAATGTGGACTCTTCAGATCCTGATCGGCAGTACAAACTAGAGAATAAAACCACACACAAGTATCTGAATGTGGTTTGGGGCAATGAAAACTCCGCTGCCCGGTGGCAGATGGCTATGGTTTCAGACTCTTTGCCTTTAGAAGAGGAGTATGATCAGTGGGTCAGAGAGGTGGAGAAAAATGGTGGCCGCTTGCCAAGCAAAGAGGATGTGCTGGAAAAAAAGGAAGCCATAAAAAAAACCAATACATTTGTCTACTCAGCCGAAACTGTGAAGCAGATGATACAGGAGAAAAAATCTGCTTCATCAAGGCCATTGAACATTGCGCTTGAGAAGGACCGGTTGAGGAGGGAATTGGAAATTGCACAAAGCAAGCATGATGATGCAGAGGTGGAAAGGATCAAGGCAAGGCTTGAGCAGTTGGAAGCACGGCGACAATCACAGGGGAAAGATAGCAAGGCTGTCAGGCTTGCTGAGATGAACAGAAAGAATAGAGTTGATAATTTCAAG
>NC_020496.1:178565-195802 GCF_000184155.1 Fragaria vesca subsp. vesca | reverse complement strand
AAGAAATTACTATGTTTCAAAGCCTGATGAACAAAAAGATGATGCAGAGGCCAATGCTGTTGCTGCTGAGTCATTGGCAGAGGTAGAGACTAATGGAACAGGAGGAGTAGTAGCAGTACGAGCTGGCTTGGAAGCCACAGCGGCAGCTCTGGAAGCTGCAGCTGGTGCTGGGAAGTTGATTGATACGATGGCTCCGGTTGATCAAGGAACATCGTCAAATCCATTGCACAATTTTGAGCTGCCAATCTCGTTGGCCACACTTCAGAAGTTTGGTGGCCCGCAAGGAGCTCAGGAAGGATTCATGGCAAGAAAACAAAGGATAGAAGCAACAGTTGGTGTCCGAGTACCAGAGGATGATGGGAGGAGGCATGCATTGACGCTTTCAGTTAGTGACTACAAGAGAAGAAGAGGGCTTCTCTGAAATGCAAATGACGCTGCTCGAGCCAATGCTGTCATGAAAGAGGCAACATCAGCTTTCTCGGCAGAAACTGAATTGGTGTCGCTGGTGAAGGCAAAGCTTATTCTTTAAAGTTTAAGCTATAAGAACCACATTTGTTCCGATGGTAATGCACACTAGTAGTGGTTGGTTCTTTGTATTTCCTGGTAAGTGCAATTCTGGTTGATCTGTTATATTATGTTGTATGATTATAAAGTTGATTAACTTGCAGGACTGCATAAGAATATTGTATTTTTTTTGGGTAATTAGAATATTGTATTTGTATCCTTTCTCTTCGCTATGTCTAGTGATGGGATTAGATACTTTTTTCAGTTTTAAGCATCTCTAAGATTCCCACTGGGTAGTTAAATTGAGATTTTATTTTTACTCATTTTAGTAATATACTTGAACAATATTGCATCAGACATGAACTCCAGTAGCCAAGTGTTTTCTATCATCCTTTCCGAATTTTAAACATACACTACATGTCAGTCTCTAAAAGAGTTAGGATATGGATAGTAGGCGCGTCTACACATCTATGAAATGCCATACCAGATCATAATTCATGAAAGCCAGAATTGATGGCTTGTCCAAATCTGCAATCGTGCTGACTCTGCCTGGTCTTGTTCTTGTTACCTTAACTAAATAGGAGAGACTAGCTAGCTAGCTTAGAACTTGCTTTCCGGTCAAAATTATGTATTTTTGCTACAAACGAGAGTCTGCGATGCATCAAGTAGTTCTTGAACTTGTAACAAAGTACTTCAAAAACTCAATTTCTTCACACAGACTCGTACATGATGAAATCTGAGGGATTCAAAAACTCACATTTCTTCACATCGATCCTTAACAACAGTGTGTAGTCTCTAGGGTCTTCTTCCACCAAGATCTAGTATGATTTTGTTTAATCTCTGCAAGTTACTACTCTGCAGAATATTGCAGAAGGCTAATATACTACTTTCTTCCAACTATGTAAGAGAGTTGTTCAGCAAGAGAGTTCAATAGTGTCTAGTCCGTCTGGGAACACTGTCAACTATGATCTTCTAAAACGACATGGATGATCTTGAAGAAATAAAAAGTTTGAGCTCGCACTAGATTTCAAGGTATGGAACATACAAACATTTGATCACCTCTAAGTCAAAGGGAGTATATAATTGCATCATTAATCAACTAAGTTCAGATCATGAGATTTCATCATCAGAGATACCAAAAGTGATAATTAGTAGTACAATAATGGGTAAAATGGCTTCAAAAATTGAACTTGATGATTTAGGCTAGGAGATTTATCAAATTCACCCAATGTATGTGTCTTTTGTGTATATTTTCTCGGACTGTGAGGTTGACAATACTAAAAAATTGTGCATGATTAATTTGCTCCTCTTCATCTCTTTAATTAGCTCCATCTTTTCTCCCACCTTCATACCAAAAAGCTTCAAATTTTCAGAAATTATTCCAGCAATTCATTCCTAACAAGTCGATGGTGCTGGATACATTCTCTTCCCCTCCTTTCTTCGATTTGCAAAGCCAACTTGTTCGTTTGCTCATCGTTCATACTAACGTTTTTCTCTCGTCTAATTTCTTCTAATTCCAATATTACACCATATACTAACCTATTTTTAGTTTTGTAATTTTTACTTCTATTTTTTATTTTGTTAGGATGGATCAGGGATCTGCGAAGCAACTATATTGCTTGTACTTAGGTTAGATGTCGCCAAGGCTAGTAATGTTATCTGCTCCTATTTAATTTTTTATTTTCTATGGGTAATATTACGAATGTAATGGGTTGTGGGTTTTCTTTTTCTGACAACCCAAAGACTCATTATGTAATTCCGTTAAATTATCAATTAACTGAGAACTAATTACAAATTTCATTTTATTTTTGTGATTATATCATCAAAAGAGCAAAAGACAGAAGATCATGAGAATTATTATTCAAAGACGAACAATGTAGAATTTGAATTTGAGTAGTACAATGAAAACGACACAATGAATTTTTTTTATTGGTCGTTGGGACACAATGACTTCAAACATCCTCATCAAGGTAAACACTAAGAAATAGAATGTTGAAATTATACGTGATACATTGTTGAGTAAACTCAACCTCCTCAATTTTGAGTTTAGATCTGTAACCTCACTCGATGTAAATGAGCAAAAAAAGACTTGATATGTAAAATTCTAATTGAAGGTACTCAAGAAGTCCTTTGTGCATGATTCTCTCCTTTTCATGTCTTCTGTCTCCATCTTTTGATTCTTTTCTCCCACCTTGACGCCAAAGATCGTCAAATCCCCACAAGCATTCTTTTCAAACAAGTCGACGGTGCTCGATTCTCTCCTCTTCCTGTCTTGGATTTGCCAAGCCATGCGAAACTTGTTTGTTTGCTCTTCTATGCTACGCGCATATTGCTTCAGCTCATTCAGTGTCATACCTTCAAGCATTTCGTTTTCCTCGTCACTCAAACCAACCTCACGAAGACCACGATCTTCATCAAGCATTTCTTTGTCATTCGAACTTTTCTTTTCGTAGAGCTCGTATCGATCTATGACAGACTCTACAGAAGGGTTGCCGAATGTCTTCGGCTGCATACCAGGAGAAAAGGTGATAATGGCGATTTGAGCACCAGTTTTGGCGCAAAAGTCTTTGGCTTTGCGAATCAGACCTGTACGCCGCTTAGTGCAGGTGACCTTGAGGGCATTCCTATTGGTAATTTTCTTGATTTCAATTTTCTTCCGACCCATGATTATATATATGATTTCTGATTATATCACACAGTATGTTAAGAATGCAAACTTGCGTTTCCTTTCTGCATATGTTTAGTTATATATAGAAGAGTCATCAGTGCTATATTATTTCCTATTACAGCGAGGATTCTCAACTAACCTAAACTAAATTGGAATAACCACCACAACTTACCTAAACCAGATAGAGGACCCTCCTTTAAAACTTACCCAAACTAAATGGGAATCTCCATAATAACTAACCTAAACTAAATTGCTGCTAATTTTTAGTTGATTACTGTCAAGCACATTTTTAGAAAAGCCAACTTTGTGACTTATGTTCAAGCTAACTTAGGACATTCTAGTGATCCCTATGTTATATATGGAGACAAAGTTCCAATTGACTAGATTGTAAACCTTAATTGCTCTAAAGGCTTTTGTTTATAGACTTTTGAAATATTTTATCGTGGACGTGGCATGTCAAATGTCTTACATGCTTTGAAAGATCTTGAAATTATATAAAACCGAAGTAAAATTCTTCTACCTAACATTATAAATTGTTAACACTCGAAGTAAGCATCATCACCGTTTGTTTTAAATATCAATTTGACAGTTATGACGTTCTATAAATATCTTTAATAAATTTTAGTGATTGAACATCTCAATAGAATTTTATTGTTGAAAGTCTAATTCTTTTTAGACATGATATTTGATTTGTTTTGATGACGTTAAACTCAGCTCTTCCGAACCAAATCTCATACTTAATCGTGACGGTGGCTTTTCCACCTTGCCATGTCGTGTCTCTCCCTATCAATCCTCTTTTTGGTGAAAGTCATCCTCTTATTGATCCCATCCTCTTATTAGATCACCAGTCAAGCCAAAACAACTAAATAAACAAACAACTATAAATCATAAAATAAAAATTTAATTTCGTGGACCAGCTCATCTCGTTTTCCATCACGCTTCCCTCTATTTGTTTATTTATAACCATATTTTCTTTCTCCACCCAATCACAATCTCTCGAATCCGTGTCTCTCTCTGTTTTGAGTTGTGTTGTGTTTTGCTCTCGTTCATCTCAGGACTTGATTCACTGAATCTCAACCATGGCTGATGCTAACGGCAACGCCATTGAGGCCAACGGTGAGTTTTCTAGACCATTGTTACTGTGCTAGTCTATGATTCTGTTCGTTCTGTTTTTGTTGGGTATGATCGGATCATGCATGTTGATTTTTATTGGTGTCTGTGATTGTATGATGGATTTGCATTAACCCAATTGCTTGCTTGTTGGTTTGGTTTGGATTTCTGGGTTGAAACTGATGTTGGGTATGATTCTGATCTCCAATTTTGTTGGATTAGTGGTTGGGGATCAGCTTTTTGTTGTAAAGTTGGAATCTTTGAAGTCTTTATAATGGTTTTGTATTCGAACACTTTGGATTCGTTTTAGCTTAAGAAGCAGAAAAGGGAAGTAGCTTTTAGTTAGACAGTTACGAATTTTGTTTTTTGTTCTTTCAAGTGAAGTTCTTCATCATAAGGATGTAGATCAGAGTGAATTACAGATTTGTATGGAAGATCGGTAGAGATACTATAGACAGTTGTAATTGAAGTAACTAGAAACAATGTAATATAGTAAACTTGATATTACTGGGTACATGTAAACATTGGATCCCTAGATTTCATACTCCAGATGTGAGATAAAGGTTTTTCCTTTTGCATAAGTGGATGTTGTTTTTCTCTCAGTGATGGCTCTAAGTTTCTTCTGATAACTATGGTGATTTTGTACCTTTTACTTAAATGTCGACTGCAGTGGACCAGCCGTGGATCACTGTATACCTTTCCTTCGAAAACCTATGTTGTTTTTCTCGGTTCGGTTTCCAAAGATATGCTTTCTTTTGCTACTCCTAGTATGAAGTGATAAATAACTAGGCACTATGCGATATTAATTTTTGAAATCTACAATGGATCACTTGAATTATTTGGGATGTTGTACTCTTTTATAATTAATTTTTAAACTTCCCTCGTGTAGTGGTGGAGACGAAAGATGGAACCATTTCTGTGGCTTCTGCTTTTGCTGCGCATCAAGAAGGTAACACTAAAGAAGTCCCTTACATCATTCCAATATGAATGCACATGAGAAGCAACACAGTTAGTTTAGTTGAGGAATATGAACATTCAGCCACCCGCTTTGATATTTTAGCCAGTCAAATTTTCATTTATGACCATGCTATCAGCAGGTTACCTTGTTGGAGATTATATTTTTGCACTTAGTATAGACGATGATTTATCGAACTTTTGTAGATATATGAATATGACATCGTTTTGAATAAGTAACCATACTCACTTCATTGCATTGGCGGAGAACAGGCTTTACAAAATCTGAAATCACATATCTACTTGTCATATTAATCATGTTGATGTTTACTTTTCATTCTCCAACCAGTTGTACAGGATAGAGACCACAAGTTCTTATCACAGGCAGTTCAGGAAGCTTATAAGGGAGTTGACAGTGGCGATGGAGGGCCATTTGGTGCAGTTATTGTTCGTAATGATGAAGTAGTTGTGAGCTGTCACAACATGGTTCTGACACATACTGATCCAACTGCACATGCGGAGGTTACTGCTATAAGAGAGGTCAGACTAAGATATTACCACATTGCTTAATGAGGTCTCTTTAATCACTAATAGTACCAACTGATGGCTCCTTGTTAGGCTGTGTAGATCAATCACGTCCAGAGTAGAAAGAGGCATCTAATGTGCCTTGAAGTATTCTTCTGACCATCTTATTGGTTTTGTTTTCACTGCTCATGATAGTGACCTTTCTTTCCTTAATCTAATGGCATCCAAGTAGCTGATTCAGTTGGTAGTGAGAGTGATTATGCTATGGAAACCACAAAACTAAGAATGTATGATCCACAGAGATAGTATGCATTTAGATCTTAACAATCATGTTTATTTCATGCACATCTATTATTTCAAGTTCTCTGCTGAGTTCCTGTAGTATCTTGGTTTGTATTCAATATTACCATTTCATCACATGAGGCCGCCCAACATGAACGTGTTTGGATTTGATGCCTGAGTGATCTTTTCTACAGGCATGTAAGAAGCTGAATCAGATAGAGCTGTCAGATTGTGAAATATATGCATCTTGTGAGCCATGTCCAATGTGTTTTGGTGCTATTCATCTATCAAGACTTAAGGTCAGTTACCAAACCAACTAGATTGTATACGCTATGAAAAGTTTCAACAATTTGTTGTTTTCCTGATTTCAGAGGTTGGTTTATGGAGCCAAAGCTGAAGCAGCTATTGCAATTGGATTTGATGATTTCATTGCCGATGCATTGAGGGGCACTGCATTTTATCAGAAGGCTCACTTGGAGATCAAGAAAGCTGACGGCAACGGTGCAATGCTTGCTGAACAAGTTTTTGAGAAAACAAAGGCCAAGTTTGCCATGTATTGATCTCTCATTATGAAAATTGCACAATAACTGGTCGAAAACTCTCTGATTTTAAGACATTGCTCGTACAGATTCAGTTCAAAGAAATTTATGATTTCGGTACCAGTTGCATCAATAATGGATTTTCATTACATTCTCCGCTTTTCGTTGTTGAGAACCAGATTCATTCTTCCAATTAAAATTACAAATGCTTGCCTCACATGCGCCTCTGAAAGAAAATACTGAAAATCGCTTCTGCCTAACTAAAAGCAAAACTCTTTTGATCAGGAGGAGTGCAAGAATGTATGGTCTTTTTCAAGAAAAAGACTACTAGAATGGATAGTTAACTACTCCGAAGGTCAAAGAATAGCAAGGCTTCATGTGGAAGGCCAAAATCACATGTTACCACGTCAAGCCTAATGATCGACAATTTTCACAGCAAAACCGAGCCAGTTCATGTGCTACCTCTATACAGGAGCTGGGTCTATAGTCTTCTCTGTGAAGTATAAGGTGGAATCATTTGGACAAACTTGTGTTTGTCTCCAGTGTAAGATGAGCTGCCTAGAACAAGCACATAGAGGTTTTGTAGATCAAACAATATATGTACTTTAGAGCACAGTTGCAGGTATGCAATGAACCCCTAATGTCATTCACTCAAAAGCATCAAAACACAAACCTACACGATTGTACTGGCAAAAGATAACAAGCGTATCATTTCAGTGTGTACTGTGTAGCGTGCAGATATATGTTCATCAAGCCGATCTAGAGTGGCTGAGGAAATGTACATTGAATGTTCATCAGGATAGTAGAACATCTAGTGAATTATATAAACATGATGCAATTCCTTGCATGATAGGGGATCACAGGCAAAGTGTTGGACCATGACTAGAATATCCAACATCCAACAAACACATCATTATAAACATCAGACCCAACACTCGGATCAATTTCTGTCAAAATAAAATCCATGTACATCAGTGTATAGGAAAGAAAGGAAAACTTTCTCATCTATAGATTATTTCATCAATTATCTACACCTCTAAAGACTATGAACAAAACTATCAAAGACTAAAACAATCATCAGCACTCATTATTCAATGTTCTATCAAATCAGCAAAGATAACCAAAAAAGAAAACTTGAAACTGCGGATTCCAGCTACTGTGCTGCAATTTATATGAACAAAAATTCAAACTTACTACGCTGCCTTTCGACCAATATCAGCCTCCTCCGGTGGACTTCAACTCATCCAATGCCACTTTTATCTGATTCTGCACCAACTCCAATCGCTTCGAATACACCTCCAACTCCAAAATCTGCTGCTTCCTCCACTGCTCATCCGCCGCCTCCCCACCCCCAAAATTCAAATTTATCGAAGGCCCGCCAAAGGTCAGCGGAATCGGATTCAACGACAGCCCTCCGAACCCTCTAGTCTGCCCTCCACCCATCGAATTGCTCATCAACTGCCGAAACAGAGGCGACATACAACTCTTCACCGTCTCCTCAATCATCCCCTGAACATTACAATTCCCGCAATTACTCCCACCACCAACACCAACACCGCCATTGTTCACATTGTGATGATTCTCCTTAATCACCGGCACCGCCACCGGCTCGGCAAGACTCGGCGTTTTCGGCTGCGCCGGCGGCCGCTGGCGCTTCCGCGATCTCGGCGTGGACTTCTGGAATCCGGCCGGAGCGTCTTCGGTCTTGACCTCGAAATGGTTGAAATTGGGATTGTTAGGGTTAGGGTTGGGGTCTTCGTCGTCGAGAGCGTTGTCGTCGGCGCCGCCAGCTCCTACACCGCCGATGTTACTCCATATCTTCCTAGAGATCTCAAAAGTCGCCTGATCATGAGGGCTCTTGAAGCTGACCTCTTTGCCGCTGGCGATTTTGTTCAGAACATTCCGGTACTTCTTCTTCAGCCGCCGCAGCTTCTCCACCAGCTGGTTCTTGTTGAATTCCAGCTGGAGCTTCGACTTGATCTGATCGTAGAACAAAGCGGTGTCGTTTTGATGCGAGCCTCCTCCTCCTCCTCCTCCCTTGTTCCCTCTCTGCGTCGTGTAGTCCAGAAACCCCTGGAGCAACTCGATCTCGTCGTCGTCCGTCCACAGCCGCTGGAACAGCCTCCTCTCGTCGACCACCGCCACCGGCTTCTTCTCCTCCGGCGCGGCGGGAAGCAAAACCGGGTCGTAATGAATCGTCCGCGGCCGCTTCGGATCCAACAGCCCCTCCGGAACCACCACCGCCGTCGCCGCCGCCGCGCTCGTCAACGGCGGAGCGGGAAGGGCGACGGTGACGGCGGGAGGAGCGGTGGCGGTGGGGGTGGCGATGGCGACGGGGAGAGCGGAATTGGAGGTGGAGGAAGGGGAGGCGGAGTTGATGACGTCATCGTCGTCGTCGACGTCGTCATCGTCGTCCTCGTCAACGACGTCGTCTTCTTCCTCGTCGTCTTGCGAGGAGGAGGAGAGGTCCCCGCCGGCCTCGGGGAGAACGGCGTCGTCTTGTTCGGGGGTCATGATGATATGATAATTGTGATGAGTCCGGTGGTGGCGGAGTCAGAGAGAGAAAGAATAGAGGAGAGGAAAATGGTTAGGGGGGTTGGGTTTGGTGTGGTTAGACCGAGACCCAAGGGTGGAAGAGAGAGAGAGAGAGGAAGGGGGGGGGCCAAGTCAAGGAGGGGGGTGAGGTGGTTGGGGGGTTCACGGGGGGTTGGTTGGATGGGTATGGTCGTTTTAGCATACTGCCGTGTTAGGCTCCTCGAATCGGGTGGACCGGGTGGTGTTGGTTCGTGGGCCCACAAAGCTGACGTGGAAATTGGGTTTTTTTCATAGCATGACATGGAAATTGGCTAAATGGAGCAATTTTGTTTTTTGTGTTTTTAATATGGGATTGGACCGATGGGCATCTAAGCTCGACTATGTGGTAATGGTTACATGGTCACGTCTCTAGGCAACTTGCCGCCTTTATTTTTGTGATCAAGATGCCTTTGAGGTAACATTAACAAGTTGATGGAATATGTTACTCGTTCCATTGGTTGAGAATCATGTTTCATGGGATTGACTATAGGGATTGAAGTTTGGTCGTAATGTTTGTTGGTGCAAGTCGTCTCACCACAAAATTGTTAATCTATAGTTAGCGTGATTGATAGGAAATTGTGAAATAAGTGTGTTTATTTGATCGAATGGTTATAAAATGTGAAATATATAACGCATCGTAAACATTTCGATAAAGGAATGTTTATTTGTTGGTTATTAGACTTTAAAATTTAAATCTTTCTAACAGAGGTAGGCTAAAAATTGTGTCATATACATGGTTAGGTTAATATTATCATACATTGAAGAGATAAAATACAATATATACCATTATACCATATAGGAAATGAGAAAACTCTTCTAATGAGGATTCTTAAGTTGAGGACTTTTCGGTTTATCTCACTTTTCGATCTTATATTCACATCTTGACCGTTCAGTTTATAAGTATTTATGAGTAGATCATTTCTGCAAATTTTCAGCCATATTGAAAATCGTTAAGACATTCATAAGTGTGATTTACCAATTATGAACTTGAACGGTTCATGTTTGACAGATTTGGTTCGTCCATTAATTTGATCTAGTTTGTTACCTTAATGATCACCGATTTAGCTAAAAATTTGTAGGGTTGATTTACACATATAGACCTAAAAACTGAAATGATTATATATTAAGATATGATCGAAAAATAGGTCTTTTAAATCATAAACCGAAAAGTCATAAACTTAAGAGTCATCATTAGAAGGGCTCCCTAGGAAATGAAATGGATCAGCATACTTTAATTTATTTATGAATTTAAGAATTTAAATTTATTTTGGTAGCTAAAATGCTACTACACAAAAAATTAATAAGCATACAAATGTAGGGGACAGCAGCCATTATCGGGCAAATGAGCATTGGTACATCCATCAATCTCTATCACCATTAACCTATTCTTATCCTTGTTCCTTCCTCAACAAGTTACAACAAGCCCTCACAACCATCCCAAACACTACTCCTCCATTTGCCCAAACTGCATGCAATTTTCTCAGACGCAGACCAAGCCATACTCAAACGAGAATATCAATCCCTGGTTTGGTCTGGGTCCTTTCACCTAATCTTCAAAATGCCGTGGCCTTTGCTAAAATGGATCATGTATACTTCGTCTTCGTCTTCGTCGTCCTCTGAAGATTTCGACGAAGAGGAAGAGGAAGGCATAAATAAGAAGGAAAATGAGCATCGTCGTGAGTCTAACAAACAAGGAGAACAAAATAACGATGAAGACTCCGACGATGATGACTTTTCCTACGAGCCTCAGGAAGAAGAGACATCCAACTCCTCCGACTACACTTTCACAATCGATGAACCGCGCAGAAAACGACGTCGCATTGACAACAAGGAATTCTCACCGAACGTGACGAGTTTCAAACGCCGTAAGAGGGTTTGGAGCAAGGAGGACGAGCTAGAGCTCCTGAAGAATTTCCTCGACTACAGAACCAGACCTAGGACGGCGAACGAAGCACCGTCGTTTTACGACGAGGTTAACCCCAAGTTCAAGGAGCAATACACCAAGCGAAAGCTGGCTGAGAAGCTTGGAAGGTTGAAGAAGAAGTACCGAAATGTAGTGAAGAAAATGATGAACAACAATGGGACTGAGTTTCGATTCAGAAACCCACACGACAGTGCCATTTTCGATATTTCACATAGGATTTGGGCGGAATCGCCTCTTTACAATATTCAGGAGAAGAATGTGGTGGTGGATTCACATGATGTGGGGAGTAGCAAAACGTCTTTCGATGGGAAGCATGGAGATGATGAGGGTAACACTGACGTGCGAGGGATGATAATCGGGTTGGCGATGAATCCGATACCGCTCAGCTTAAGCAACTACGGCTGCCGTGGAGGAGATGTGGCGGATGAGAAGTGGAGGGAGCAGCAGATACTGGAGTTAGAAGCGTACTCGAAGAGGTTGGAGTTGGTTCAACAACAGGTTAAGGCCGCTTTGGATGACTTGCGTTCAAAGTAAATGCATTGATTCATTATTTGAGGGGTTTTTGTTTTATATAGTTTGTAATGATTTGGGTTGGAATAGCATAGCAAAATCAGCTGTTGGTGATTTGATAGAGCAATTGTTCACTTGTGATTTTCTAGAATGATACGAATCATACGATTAAATGTATTCTTTTTCTTGCAAGATTGGGTTGAATGCTGTAGATATGCATGTATAATTAGTTACACTGCATTCATCACGACCCTCGAATTTACACCTGCTAGAATGATTTAGTTATTTCAGGTGAATCATACAAAGGTGAAATGTTTATTTTTGGTCTGTTTGTGGTTCGTTTCAAGTTCTAACTGATAAAACATTGAAAACATCGAATATCGTTCAAAGAATTTTATTATTTTACTTTAAAAAGCGTAAAAGAAAATCGCATCATGCAGGAAACCTCTCAATCTTAGTTCGATCGAAACTGTTAAAATGGCTACTGGGATTAAGTCGCAAAGCTAGGATGCATATAGTTGGAGTATTTCACTATTGTTTGGAGAATGGATCTAATTGGTGTGCTTTCGGGTTTTCATTTCGTAGGACTCAACCCATAACCCGGCCCATCGACTCTGTACCAGATACAATCTTACACCTTCCCCACCTTATCCAACTCTGTTTCAAACCAAAGCATATGCCCTCCTATGGATCCCTCTCCTTTCTCCTCCACCCAGATGCACACACCTAACTGACTTTTCAAATCACACCATTTCCATTTACTCATTTCCCTCTATACTCTCAGTGCCTCCAACACTAACAAGGCACTGAGAATCACAAAGAAAATTAGAAACACAAACACCATTCATGGCTTGTGCAACAACAAGACCCACCTTCTCTTTTCACCTCTCCACCACTTTCCCCCAATCCTCTCACCCAAAACCCAAAACCCAATTCCTCCCCAAGATCCCAACCATCTCATTGTCACTTACTCACAAGGCGTCCCGCAAATTGACCATTACTAACTCCATTGATGTCTCCAATGAAGATAAACCAACTTCAGACCAGCCCACTCCACCCTCTATAGACTCCACAGACTCAGAAGAAGCAGAATCAAAGATCGATAAGCGGCGGCTTGAGGAGAAGTTTGCAGTGCTGAACACTGGGATATATGAATGCAGGTCTTGTGGGTACAAGTATGATGAGGCTGTGGGTGACCCATCATACCCATTACCACCAGGAATGCAATTTGAGAAGCTTCCAGAGGATTGGAGGTGCCCAACTTGTGGGGCAGCACAGAGCTTCTTTGTGAGCAAGAGTGTGGAGATTGCTGGGTTTGCTGAGAACCAGCAGTTTGGGCTTGGTGGGAATTCACTCACTTCTGGGCAGAAGGCTCTGCTCATATTTGGGAGCTTGTTCCTTTTCTTTGCTCTTTTCTTGTCTGGATATTTTCTGCAATAATCAAATGTGAGAGGTATGGGGTTTTTACTTTTTTACTATGTGAAATAACATGATATAATTCAAAGTGAGATGAGTAATTAGAGATATAGTCTACTTTTTGGTTTGTGAGGTTTGTGTATTGAATTGTGGCATATAGTCAAATACTATATTAAGAAATTAGGTTCTATGAACAGTGAACTACTTTGGCATCATCCAATTTGCTAAAGCTTGATGAAACGTATTCCATTTTTTGGTGGGAACATATTGTTCTTAAGTCTGATGAAACAAAACTCATAACAATGGATTTCCAGAGATGTAGTTCAGTTTTGTTTATGCTATTTGAGAGCGTCAAAAAGGTCCTATGCCTCGCGATTAGGTAACTGCATTGAGTTGAAGCTGTAGAGGAGAGGGAATCCCAGAAAAATGTTGGACAATTTTTCGATTTATGCTTGTCATCCTTACGCAGGGGCTATGTTAATCTTCTCTGTATGTTCCAATTTTATCGGATGTTCCCGAAGGGACAAGCTTATGTATTAGGGAACCGGATATAAACAATGCGCAGTTAAGTGCACAATCGATGTTTAACTTGATTTCCTAGTGCCAGCAGGATATGAGCGTTGTTCTTTGCTTTGTTATAATTCTAAATTGTGTCATTCTCAAGTCTCAACAAAACAGCCATATACACAACTGACAACTCTGTAGAAGTGTATCTGTCTAGATGCAAACATGCCGTAATAAGTTCGTGAATGGTGAAGACGTATTTTAACCTCAAGATTGTTGGCTAACTATGGATTTTGACGACCATGATATGAAAATCGTTTCCCAACGATGCGTTCGAAAAGGTCGTTCTACGCATGAATACCTAAACAAAACTTTTCCTTTGTAGCAGTAATGACTCCTGCAATTACAGATCTGATTCCATCAGGAAAAGACGAGCAGACTAGTTACCAAGCTAGTAATTAACCTATGTAGTCTAGACCTCTGTATAACAAGAATATTGCACCAAAAAAATTAACAAAAAATTTATTCCATCAATCAAAACAGGTATCCATGCCAATGTACAATTACAACAACACTAAATAGACACAATACTAAATACAAAATATGACACAAGACTAACAACCTATGCCTTGTTATATCAGTCCTATAGCTGATCATGCATCCCCCTCCCATATCCTTCTATGGTAACAAACAGCAACTATATATGCATCTTCTACAGACTACCCATTATATAGCTAAGCTGCCATATCCTGTTAGTACAAGCTGTGTGAGAATTCTAGTATGTAACAAAACCAACCTACTGTGGTGTCAGTGATGAAGAGAATAAGACTAATCGAGCCGAATCACTTTGGCATCAGAGACAGAGCATCAATGTAATATTGCCATGTGCTTGCTATCTATCATGTCATTGAAGTTAGTCTTGGTAACCCCAAATACAAGATTAGATATGGTAACTAAATGGCACTGTTTTCTGTCCGTCGGCCACCTCTGATACAAAAGCCAGAAGAATCACTGCTGGCTTCCGGAGTTTGACAAGTCCTGAGGATCACGTGCCTTTACCTGATAAACCTTTTTGACCTGCTGTTCATATGGTCCACCATTTCCAGGTTCCTGTTGCCTACCATAGAATCCACCATTGGCACTCGATTCTTTGTTGAACCACTTTGTAGGTGGCACTGGAAGAGCGCCTGCGTTCTGCACAAACTGCGGATGTGGGTTTGTGGAGTATCCTGGATTTGGCATCCCTGGTTGTGCCACTACAGGAGACCTGGTTCTCACACTTTCTTCCATTGTTAAACTAGAGATCCCATTTCTCAAGTTGTGGTACTGTTCTTGATATTGTATTCTTTCTGGTGATCTAAAACTCTGCTCTTGATATTGCGTTCTTTCTTGTGTCCTAAAACTTTGTCTGTTACCCTGCAGACCATTTGAGTACGGAGCTCTGGGCCTAGCCATGATGCCCTGAGGATTAAAGGAATTTCCATAATTTGGTTCTTCACGGAAACCCCTTTCATACCCAGATGGCCCGGCTGGTCTTGGTCTGTTGACTGGATAATTACCGATGTAGTTTCCAGAAGTAGTTCGTAAAGGCCGCGGTTGATCCCAAAATCCAGAGGATGCATTACTAGGTCTAAGATTTAGTGTGTTCTTGACAAGTCGATGAGCTGCTTCACCCAACATAGGTCCAGCAATTGCTCCAGGTATTTGTGGCCTGTAAACCAATGCATCACATTCAGAAACAACACTCCAATATCACTGTTGCAATTATAATATTGAGATGCTCACTATCCCTGATTTAAAATATTTGCTAAGCTAAGAAACACAGGACATATGCTACCACGGCCAACAGTACATTCTCACCTATCTCTGTTTTGGTAGCGCCGGGGACCATTGTCTTCATGCCATAATGCCGGGGGAGGTTTGATATCCATAGGTTTTACAACCTGAAGAGGTTTAAAGGAAATAATCAAACGCAACACCAATTAATATTAAAAATATAATTAAAAGGCCAGACAATAGAAGCATATCATCATAGTTCTTGAGCGGTTACACATTAAATCAACAAGACGTGTCATAAGGATGTCATGTTCTTTCAACCAGATGAACATGGCAGCAAAATTTTAGTAATATTCTTCTGAATATAAGGATACATGTATAAAATTCTATAGCCTTTTATCTGCAACTATGAGTGATGTATATGTAGCATGCCATGACTAATGAGCAAAGAGTTCTCCAAGATTTGGGCTACAAAATTAAAGTGAATAGTAGAATACAAATCTCGCACACCTTTCTGGGCATGATCACACCCCTGGGAGGTTCTGGAATGTGTTTCTGAGCTACAGGAAGAAGATATGTAACATTTCTGCAAGCCAAAAATGCCCTCCATCAGTACATATCTTTTTCATAATAAATTCAAGTATGGAGGTGCTTTCTAAAAAATTTAGATATACTTACAGGACTTGGTTATGGTCTATGTTGGGAAAACCACGCACGGGTGATGGGATTACATTTCTAAACCCATTCCTCTCGGATAACCAAAGGAATCCATTCATTCCACCACTGAAAAAGTTGAAACAATGAGTAGCATCACTAGTGAGCTCCCACAATGACAAATAAACCAATAAGTCAACCTGGAAAGGTATGAAAACCAACCTGAGACTTGTATCTATCACCCATGGTAATCTTACATGTGGTGGGCTCTGACAATATACTTGGTAGTACAAAGTTATATGAGACGCCAAAGGATGAGAAGGATAGACAAAAAGCAAATCAAGCATCACACTATTTCGAGCTAGCTCTTCTTCCTGCATAGACCAAATTTGGATGAGCATCACACTGTCCGTGTGTGTAAATATAACAGGAAAGAAGTTTCCAATACAGCATTTGAAGATGGAATAAATATCAAAGAATTAAATGATAGGGGGAGGGAAAAAAATATGATCTTCCAGACCGTTAAAGTGCTTTCGAGCTTCCTTGTCTGAGCAAGCAATTTCTTCTCATCAATGAATGGCAATTTGGCAACACCCTGATACCCCATGCAGAAACCACAAATGATACTGCTTCCATTAATTTGACCCCAAAAGGAAATACACAAACACAATATCAAAAAGAAAAAAGAACAGCCAATGGCACACATGACCGTACCTGCCATGCAAAGCGCTTGCCATTCATGTCAATCTCAAAATCTGGAGTGAGGGGGTCAAAAAGGAAGAAAAACTGTTAGTAGAAAGGAGATAAATTTAAAGATCAAAAGTAAAAACAAATCACTTCTTTACCAGATGGATAGAAATTGCAAATGGGAGATGACGGATCAGTCATTAAATTTCTGTATTTTTCGGGAAGAGCACTACAACTATAACATGAAAGAAACAGGTTTACCCATTATCAATTTCAGCAAAAAAAAAAAAAACAACACACATATATATATAGCTGTGTATGTGTCTAAATATATATATATACATATACATACACACACACAGATTTTCTCATGTGCGGATGTACGCAATTATTCTTACGGTGCGAATTTCCACTTTACACTCACTTTTCAATGAAATTTTCACATCTCCACCGTCTAGTATTTAGATACTAATGTATAGATCATCTCTGACAAAATTTCAACCAATTTGGTTATCATTAAGGCACTCAAACTGCGTTTTTCTGTGGATGAACATAATTCTATCGAACTTGAACCGTTCATGTTTATAACAGAAAAACGCAGTTTTGAGTG